>NW_024377500.1:0-37500 GCF_016835505.1 Polypterus senegalus
TGGAAGGAACGCAGAATTAGCAGCAGCTTTCTCTCCTGGCCGTCATGCATTTGCTACATGGTAAAGAAGGTCGTTGTCTAACACAAAGTGGGGCCCTGTGGCATCGACTGATCAGTGCGCTGGCCATTGACAAGGACCACTGCATTTTTTGCAAACTTCAGGGAGTCGTTGTTCCATTGCTCCCTTCTAAAAGAAGCCAGCGTCTCTTTGAATTGGAAACGCAACACTGAGAGAGGGTCAGCGTCGACCTCAATGGGCGTGGTTTCCTCCCGCTCCGCCACGGCGTTGGTAGATGTCGTGTCAGCACGCGACGGCCCGGGAGTTGCCACGTCACCCAGGACGGCCGCTTCGTCTCTTTCTGCCGGCTGATTACACGGCAGCTTGAGACGGTTCATCTCCGTCCATAACGAGGCCCAAATTAACCCCGGGAGTGGTATGTGTCTCACCGCTTTTAATTTCAGACCAGTCCGCCCTAGTATCACCGGGTGAGGAGGATCAGGAAGGACTGCCACGTTACTTTCTGTGAACTGATCCTCCGTAGCTGATGACACAAGCAGCGGTCCTGTACCAGCGGGTTTCCCCGTGGACACAGGTTATACTGGTCTTAAATTTTAACCACTGTTGCGGTAGCACAAATCGGCGGGCAACAATGGAAATGTTGCTGCCGGAATCAAACAGAACTGAAGTTTTAAACCCATTAACAATCACCACGCCTGTGTGTGGGACCGTCAACGGGTTTGTCAGAGCACACCAACCCCTCCTCCCCCTCCACCTACATTCCACCTTATTCCCAAGCGGTTTGCACGCCCGTGGCCCTGGGGACGCCGGCACAAGCTCTGGGTTATACGGCCTAGGTTTTGGGACATTCTCCGGCCGAGTTTGGCCAAGGGACGGTTCAGCTCCCTCAGATTGCGAGGCCGTCCTTTGTTTTTCTACGAGCTCTATGAGCTCTGCCATGTTCGTAAATTGTCTACCCCAGACCGGCTGGGTGAAGCCATGGGGGAGTGTGTCCAGAAGCAGGTAGCAAGCCACCTGCTCTATTACTTGGAAGGGCTTAAGTTTCTGTGGTCGCAGCCACTGCCCTACTTTTGCCCATAGGGACCAGGCTTGCTGTGGGGTTGGCCGCTCTGGGTCAAACCTCCAGTTTTTCAGGTTACTCACCTGCCAGTCTGGGGCACCCCTAGGTGGAAATCGGGGCTCTGGCTTCATAGGGAGGCGGGCACTCTACTCCGAGAGAGCACAAACAGCCCTCTTACCCCCCCTCTTCGGCAGCCCAAGTCTGTGAGACCCTCCCGAACACTCCCTGGCCTGTGTAGATTGCCTAGTGGAGCATGCCGGGAGCAGAGCCTGTACCGGGCCACTCCGAAACACGGGCCACCCTCCCCGCCTGGAAACTCGGCCCCCTGTACGATCTCACCTGGATGTGTTGCAGGTCCTGTCCCCTTCTCTTCCAGGACTTCTTGATCCTGTCGACTACGCCAATATCACAAGAATGAGACATACTCAGATAAAGGTTTGGGGCAGCCACCCGTATAATCCGGTTTCCTGGCTGCAAAATCGTTTTGTTGAAATACAGAGCACTGAAGTGCATACAACCGAGTCCAAAACAAGACTGAGGGAAAAGGGCAGGCTTTTAAAGGGGAAGACAGGAAGTGAGGTCATAAGGTTGGGTATGTGTTCATCGCTCATTGGATCAGGCCCGGACATGACATCGGGGGGGCGGAGCTGGTAAGGTCTGTTTCCATTGGTTCGGTTCGGAAGTGATATCAAGAGAGCCAGGTGGAGTCTCCCAGGAATGGTCTACAGGGAAGTGAGAAAAAGAGTCAGTGCACTCTGCCACATCCCGGCATGCCTCCGAACTGCCTTCATTTAAGCCCTTTAGCTGCCTCCCATGCTCACGTGTGTGACAGCTGTTAAACAATGCCTTATTACTCAAAATGGATATTAAAGTTATTTATTAAACGTATTTTCCAAGTCAAAAGTATTGTTTTCACAATCATGCTATCTATTAGTATTCCATATCAAATTATATTCTAAAGTGATGCATTTTCTATACATTTGAAAATACCTGGTCTGTTCACGCAGCTTATAGGGACTAAAGGGTACACAGGTCCATAGATGAATGAAAAAACCTTAAAACATAACAAATGTATTCACTTTGAAACAGCAAAAATTTCAATTAAAGAAAACATACCTTCCACATTTATGAAGCATGCTTGTGATAATGAAAGGACACTAGAACTAATTATTTTATCACAGATTGTTAGAATTATTTTTCTTGAGGTAAGAATACATTTCCTGTTTGCTTATCTGCATACCGCCACCATAGTTGATAAAGTTATGACAACCTTCAGTGTTCTGCTTATAATCCAACTTTTGGTTCTGCAGTTCTGTTTTCTGCAATAGTTATGTTCTGCCATGGCTTGAAACATCAGACAGGTCAATGTTCAAATAATATAATATTGAACTGGCATTGATAAAGTGGCCTGTGTGTGTGGGTGTGTTCAATGTGCAATGAGCTGGTGTTCTTTTCTGGTATTGCTCCTAGCTTTTGCCCAATGAGTGTTGCTGTAGGCTCCAGCTGCCCCACAACCCTGCCCTGGATAAGTGGGTTAGAAGATGGATATATTTTCAATTTTATTATTTATTTATTTATTTTTAACCAAGAGGGATCAAAATATATAAATAGGTTGATCACCTTCCTAGTGTTTGTCCCGCATTGACAAAGCGTCTGCTTTTCGGAACGGCTTTCGGCTTTTCAGCATGTTTCAAACCAAGACATCTTCAGAGGAAGTGTTGACTTGGCGTATGCCATTCCTCAAAAGATAGGGCTATGTTTTTTTGGGTGCCTGCATAGCCACTTTTCCTGTGTGCTGAGATGTAAGGCAGTAGGGATATGCATATGTTTGCTTAAAAAAAGAACAACACCTAAGTAATAAAAGAAGAGTTTATGACCAACACCCACCGAAACCCACTTTATTGATCCACGTCACTCCCTCATTTGCTATATATTGTCTTTAATTCCAGTATGTTGAATCATTTTCCTCTGATGATGACACCTAGTAGGTTGTCGAAAGCTTAAGAACAAAAAGCTATTTTAGGATATGTGATTCATTTTCTCTTTTGTGGATTATTAGCTACAAATATGCAAACTATATCACAGACCTTTGCTTCCATATATATTCTCACACGATCAATTAATTAATATTGGCAATTAAACACTGCTTAATTGTAAATTTACATGTACTTGCAGATATTAATTATTTTTAATAATTAATTGCACTCCAGCTTATTTTTCTGTTAAAATATACATTTACTATATTTATAAAGATGTGTTTTATTTCTTCAGTGTATCAACTATACCTTCGTAATTCTTGAGGTGTAATTATAAAATACGGATTGCCATTTTAATTATGTAATACAGTGGTACCTCAGTATACGTCTGCTTTGGTATACGACCTTTGTTTGGAATACGACTCACGTGCTAGAACACTGCACGCTACCTTTGTTTACCTCTCGAGAGACAAAGCCACGACTGCCCATGAGCGTCAGTGCGCCAGTTGCTAGCATTCAGTGAACAACCCGCGCTATAACTCTCTGTGAATTTTCACGTGTGGTATAGCGGGTCTACAGCTCCTGTCAAAGGCCAGCTTTAAAATAATTAATCACTGCGCTCGCGGCTTGGTGAGGGGACGTGGTGGTTGTGTGGCTGAAGGTTCTCAGGGCTTGATTTGCGATGTAGTCGTTTCTCATCTAAGTACATAGGTGAGAGACCATCCGCATTCAGCATTCATGATTGTTCCTGGGGCTGCTTATCTTGATAAACAGAAGTGCGAGTCGGCTAGAAGGGGAGAAAAAAGAAAGAACGGACAGCAGGTTGCGAGAGAGAGAGCGCGAGCGCGCATGAAGTAGCTGAAGTAGGCAGAGTGAAGGTCAGCTGCAAGTAGGGCAAGTCCCCTGTTGGGAAGCAGGGGGGCCACCAGGTAAAAAGGCACCAGGCTTCTTGTTTTTTTTTTTATAAAGAATGCTTCCTGCTGTATTTTAACCTCGTTGTTTTTAAGAAGACTTTTTTCTGTTGTTTTAACCTCCACGTTTAACTTCTGATTTTATGGATTATTTATTGAAACTTTGGAGACTGCACTTTAATTTGAACACCTTGTTTTGTTGATTGTTTTAATAAAAGCACTTTGCACTTTTTCACCATCCACTTGCTTTGTTGTTACCGATGAGCTTAGCAGTGAGGCACATTACCGATGGTGTAGGGTTCAAGGGCTCCCTAACAACAGATGGGAGCATACAGCAAACCCGCATCGTCACAACGTGATTTTGTGTTTTTTCACATAAATTTGAATTGATTGTTGAAAAGTATGAAGGTGGCATGCATATCTGGGACATGGCTGTCATACTGTTTGTTGAGAACGACGGTATCTACGATTGTGAAAAACAAAGAAGTTATTAAAAAGTAAAGTGAGGTTACATTTTCATTTATTTCATCTAATTGCTTTTGTATTTATGTATTTTAGTATTAAGCAGTGTTTAAATTATTTTATACAACCCCATCAATATATAATATGCCAATAACAAAAGGATTTTTTCAGAGATTAATCATTTTCCCATTATTTCTTATGGGAAAAATTAGTTTGGTATACATCATGTTTGGTATAAGTCAAAGGATCTGGAATGGATTAAGGACGTATACCAAGGTACCACTGTACTTGTTTCTTACCAAAACATATAGCATATGACACACAAAAGTAAATATTAAACACAGTACAGATCTTTAAAAAAGCCATATATGTATCATATGTTCATAAATTGTTTTTCCAGAAGACTCAAGTCTAACATGGTTAACAGGTTTATAAGTATAAAAGATACATTTTCCTGTTAAGCTAACATGCCTATTGTTTAAAAATGTAAGCTGCTGCACTTAAAACAGTCTCGCTGTCCAAACTGAAATGGTGTCTTTTTTAATGTAAAGGACAAAATAAAAGGTCTGAATTCATTAAAATATTTTTTCTTCCCGTTTGTCAAAAACACAGGATGACTTCTTGGTTCTGTTTCTCAATTTATTAGTCCACTTTCTTTAACTCTGATTAAACAAGCCTTCACTGCTCTTTTTTACACAGCAGGAAGTTTGCTAAAACTACCGTAATACTTGCATAAACCGCTCTACAACTAAATTACTGTAAAGCTTAGAAAAGCAAAAGCTGAAGAGATTGGATTTTGTAATTGGCCAATTTACAGATCACTGATCAAGTCTTTTTTAGTGAAAATCGGCTTATTTAGATTGGTGAACTGTGGATCACTAGCATCCCTAGTTTTAAGGTACTGTCATACACCTCTGGACCCATGTGCCTTTTGCCTCATTACTACAAGAACAGACAAGGTATTTTTCAATATTTATAAAAAATGCTTCTCTTTAGAACACAATTTTATGTCACAAATTAATACACCCCTTAATATACCATGATTGTGAAGAAATAAATTTGATTTGATGCCTCCATTAAGAAAAAAATATATTTATAAGATTTTTTCTAGCACTGAATTTAGTCCTCTAAATCCACAGAGTTCATGAAGCCTCTTCTTGATGTGATATATTTAACAATTATTCAGTTGCAATTATTTCATTATTATGCTGCTCCTTTGCCCTGCATGGATATGTTATGTCTCTGTTTGATTTCTATGAGCATGGAGCACTTTATAGGTAGTATTGTATGGAGATGTATGTATGTTTTATACATCTCACCCTATATTTATTATGTACATATTACATAGCAACATATAAATGTTATGTGTGTGCAGAGAGCACATTGCATATTGTTATGACCCAGGGAGTGTGAAAGATGTAAGAATGGAATTAGTCACTTCGACTACTACTGAGTAGCTCTAATTGGGAACTATGGTGGTCACTTCTACAGCTTCATGTATTCCCAGCTGTTTCAATTCCTTTGCACATTCTTACATGCCACCCGACTCTTCTATCTCTCTCCTCTAACTTGGGCTCAGAGATAACCTGTATGCCACACTTCTTTTTTTCACCTGGCTCTATGAGCTGACCCAGGTCAGGGTCCATATCTGAGGCTCACCAGCAACCACACATGAGGGTTGATGGACTCTACCAACTGCGAGCCATGCTCGAGTGTTCTGTAAATGCTATGTCTGCATCCCCATTCATACCTCTCACCGAGCTGCTTTCAGACCGACATCTCCAAGTTGTCCTGACCCTTCATACAAATCTCAGCCACCTGAGGAGCATGCCTCTCTCAAGTCCAGGCCCAGAGTTTCTCCGGTATATTTAAATAAACATAATCTATTGCAAGGGAAACACTGTAAAACTAGATTATACCTTGGCATTCAATTACATCACTTGAATAATAAAAGTGATTGATGCATTACTGCCTGTTGTATGTAGTCTATGTTGCTCATAGTTATGACAATACATTTGAAGTTGAAAGAACTGGCTTCAGAAAGTGCATTTGAGCTAAACAGTGCGCTTTCACACCAAATTAAAAGAAGTAAATTAAATTCTCTTTATCAGAAAGATTTTTTGATGTTGAAAACAAAGAGCTACAACAGATGAGGATTTCTGTAGACACCCAAAACTGTACATGTGCCTAATGACTCTGATAACCAGCAGGACCTCAGACCACAGATGAGGCTATACAGCATCCAAATTTTGACTGCACATCTAAAATAAGTAAGCAGATTATAAATGCCAAAAATGCTATACCAGAATATGTAAATATTACAATATTCAATCAATTTTTATTCTTAGGACAGATGTTTATAAGCATTACTATTAATGTTACCTTAGAAAACTAACCCATCAAGGTGTCACTCTGTTTGTGTTTTCTGTTGTATCCTGAATGATTACAGTGCACAGTCTGGAGGAAATTGGAGCAGGTGTTTTAGAAAGAACCTCTGTGAGTATAGACTTGTCAGCGATGGATTTCAGCTCCATTCAATACCAAGATTTTAGCAAGTTGTCCAAGTTGTTTATTCTTGTTCCAGGGATCACTCTGGCTCCACAAGAGTTACTTATGTAGAAAGATGAAATGCAGCTTGAAAGCTGTCTGCTTATTTTCAAACAGTAATCAAATTTCTACCTATAGCTACAATTTTAGTGACTGTTTGATTCAGTCTATAAACAGCAGCTTAGCTCATTGCACATTTAAATCTTTTAGGTTTTTGCTACATTTACTTTTAAACTCATAGCTACTTGCTAATAAGTAATTTTTTAAAAATCTGAAAGTACCATTTGCATTTTTTTCAAAAACTTGTAAACAAGAAAACTGAAGCATTTTTGTCCATGCAATATTTTCCTTTCTGTTTCCTGCAGTGAAAGTGTACCCTATATTCATTAAGTCTTTTTACTTTTTCAAATAAAAAAGCAAGTTCCTTTTTTCTGCATCACTTACCTCTCAGATCAGTTTCAAAGCTGAAACTTTGAAGGCTACATTTATATGTGGAATTTGAAACCTTTTTTAGTTTTGTGCTAAGTTAAAAATATGATCTCAGACTTCAGGCAGACGTGTCTGTGAAACCTTATGTCTATCCCACTTTTTGTGTAATCTGTTATTGGACGTATATGATGTTCACATCCTGCAATTTAATTAAAATAAACAATGTTATCTAAGCTCACATTTTCAGTAAATTAGCTTATTCCAGGTTTTCAGTTTGTGTATAATATTTAAATCCTGATTAAATTACAGTACATTTATCCAGTTTTCTTTTAGAGTTAATGTTAATTTTTGTTTTGGAAAATGCTATATGATTTAAAGTACTTTTAATACACTTTTTAATACACTTTTTTAAAAGTAAATGTTTTGTTTACTAGATTGCATTTTTGTAATTAAAAAATTAAATGATAAAAAACATTTTTCTCTATTATTGTAATGGATTTAGAATGAGAAGCAATGTATATAAAATGTGGGCAGGCTGAAATCCTGCCTTGCATATCAACGATGGAAGCAGTGTCAAAGCACCTTAGTTGGACAAGATCTTCTTTGTATGCTGTGTTTCTGCTTGGCCTAGATTTAATGTCTACTGTAAACCTTCTTCTCCTTAATACAGGCAGAGAAACATGACAGCTTTGTCTGCAGCAGGGTTGGGTCATGCTGAGTTCACTCTGTTTTATGCAACTGGCACAACTAAACTCATGTTAAACTAGGGCTTGAAATAATTATCTTTTTATCTACTTGCATTTTTTTAATGAGCTAAATCTAAAGAACTGTTTAAAATGAAACATTTTATGTGTGTTTGTCTATGGAAACAAAAACTAAAGTACTAAAGGTACCAATTTAACATTTTTCAATTATACTTAGGAGACTAAGTAGGAAAGTGTGTTGATTTGAGTAAAATGGGTAAACTTGAACTTAAGTGAAGTCCCCTAAACATTGCTGTAGGCAGATATCTAGAGATAGTGTTCTTCCACAGTTGTATGTTATTATATAATAGGATCAGGTGGACATATCAAAATAACACACCTTTATGATTGAGAAATATTTAACTTCTAAATGTTTATGAGGTATTTATACTATAATTAATAAATAAAAATGACAATATAATAATAAATACACTAAATGATGGTTTCAGCCTCTTGATTTCTTCAAGTACTTGTCTAGATAAATTCAGTAGTTATGTTTTTATTTTCATAAATGAAAATTATCTAAATTTAATATTTCTATTTTATCATAAATTAAATAATTTCAAAAATATATTTTCCCTCATATTGCTATACTTTAATATTACTGAATCTTTTTTATGAAAATCCTCTGTATATTGTGAAAAATTATTTATATAATTTGTGTCAAGTATCCCAAAATCCTCATCACGCGAAGAGTTTGCTGTGTTCATATCAGCACCTGCACTTTTACCTTTGCCCTGTACCAACTGAATTAACAATAACTATATAAGGATTATAAACAGTGTATAATGATCATTACCCCTAACTACTACTGTGTGGAAATGGAAAAAACAAAATGACCTGATCTGTATAGTTTTGATATCATTAATTTTATGGTTTGGTGCTAGCCCTAAACCTGCTCCCATATTTTTCCCCTTTTTGTGTTTGTGCCATTTCACTTTCTTTTAATTGTTCCCCTGTGCCTTATTGTCCTGTTTAATTTTCTTAATAAGGGACCAGGGTTTCTTGTTAGACAATTTTCTTCAGGTGCTATAGCAATTAGAAGTGCAGTCGTCTGAGGGAGGCCTGACCTGGGTTAAATGTGCCTCCTCACTATAGGAAGTTTGTCTCTTGGTGCTTCTGCTCTTGTAAATGCTTAACTTTGGCCTCCTGGTTAAGAGTGTTGTTTGCTTGCTTTTAGTTGAGTTGCTCATTTAGCTTTGCTGTTAGAATTTTGAGATAAATAAATATTGGGGTTTTGGGATTTCATTGTTGCTTGTTAAATAAAAAATTCCTTGAGTTTAATTATATTCCTTGTTTGTTTGTTCTTGTAATTCTTTTGCTTTTGCTAGTTTCTGTTTAAGATAAATATTGTTTGATAGTAGTGCTCTGTTGTAATTTAATTATTACCTGTTCTTGTTCTTTATCGATTTAATTGTTCTAATTGTGTGTTCATCTAATTATTGCACAATACAGTACACATATAATGTTTTTTGTGATTGAGTGAGGATTTTATTGTTTTGGGATTCCCTTTAGAATAAAAGTGCAAAACCTAGAAAGTACATTGATTGAATGTTCTTCCAAGTGTTTCATTTGATTATTCAATTAATATGGTGGCTATCAAAACCAATAAAAGAACTGCTCTTGTTAATATCTTGCTGTCCTTGCTAGCAAATTTTTAGTAAACCAACGAATCTCAATTCCTCCTGCCAAAGAAAAAAATTGGGCTTGTTCCCTTAACAATATATAAAATGTAATCTCATTTCCTGTATAAAGCAGCATAAATTATTAAATGGTCTAATTTAAACTGAAATGATTTCAGAAAGCTATAAATCCATTGTTACTGTGTTGAATGGAATGATCATTCAGAATATTGAATTCTCTGGAAGTTAAAAGATGGTTGCAAACCTAAAATATCTTTGAACTTAAACTTAGACCATATACTGTATTTTATGTTTCTAAAATGTAAGACTATTTTTTAATTATTAAAGATTAATAATTAAAAATCTCCATGATGTGATGCAAATGGGATAACTGAAAAACCATTGGACAGAACATTTTTGTTCATATATTCATCTTGTATCAAAAGGTTTCCTAATCTGGTTTTAAGGGCTGCAATACCTGATTAATGTAAACTTTGCAATTAATATAACAAAATTTCAAGATGTAAATACAGTGGAAGTACACTTAAGGAATTTAATTTGTTTTTGTGTGCACCTACTTTTGGAGTTTCCATACTGGAAAGTAAAATAATTTATATATTTTATGTCCACCTAGGAAAATAAGGATAAAGTTTAAATTAATTTTAATATATAAACATTAATTGGTTAATAAATTTACTGTGTCTCTGATATTTAAACCGTTCCCTGTGATTATCAAAAATGTTTCATTTTTCACAAAAACCTGCACTACCCCAGTTACTTCTGTTAACATACAATTTGAAATTGTATAAGCCAGTAGTGTTTCAGTTGCTTCCCATTAATAAACATTCTTTTAAGGTCTAAACAGTCACTTTCAAATTGTCAAGTCATTAGGTAATATACATTATAGTAAAAGCTTTCAGCTGGCAAGTACAGCATGCATACATGGGAATGCTTAATGAAATCATATTACTGATTTTGACAAAACTGGATTTCACCTACTGCGTTTACTTTTCTCTTTATGGAAATACTTTGTAAAAGCTCTTCTTTGCAGTGATTTTTTTTATCTCAAGACTGCCATCTTGTGGTAGAGAGTATATTTCATTTTCTTCTTTCAGTTCAGAAAGCTTAATTTGATATTTTCTTTGGTATCTTTTTGGTATAGGTACAGATCAGACTATTTAGAGTAGCTGAAGTTGTTCTGCTTTATTCAGACTGACTATTTTTATATTTTTGCATTGTTACTTTTATTACTGAAATGCAGTTTTGTATTTTATTAATAGAAAACTGATTAAATATTGAACATTTTAATCTTCTAAAAACCAATCATATTTATAGAATTTCTATAAGATTTTGAATCATTCATTACCATATGCAGTAAAAATTTGTGACTGATAACAGACAAAATCTAATACTATTCTGATTTTGGGATTGTAAAATGGAAATGGGTTTATGTTGCCGATTCTAAAAACACCAAATCTAACTTATTCCATTTTTGTTAGGTTCTTATATTTTAAATAAGCTAATATTTAATGCATATGGTTAAACTCAGAAATATCCACTTTAATGTAATCTGTACTGCATATCTGCTGGATTCAACTATGGAACAAGCAGAATAGTTCAGTGTTGGGGTATATAAATGGGTTTTTATTTACTGCAGACCTTTCACCTTCAAAATTTTGTAATGCTGAGAGTACTCTGGATTGTTCTGTTGCACGTCACTGCTGATGTTTTTACCCAAGTAATTCATGATTGATATCCAACATCAATTTGGAATGCAGTACTGCCAGTATAGAATCCAACTCCCATGCCAGTATTTACAGGTCAAGAAACAGATGGAGATTTGAGAAACCTATAGTATGTTTTGAATTATTGTTGAATAGAAGTGTGGAACATTTTCCATGCCAGAAATGAAATGGATAGCAAAATTCAGAACACAAAGTAGTAACAAAAAAATAAATAAATAAAAAACAGTTTATTCTACTCTTTGCAGACTGTTCCGCTTTTAGGTCAGTAGGGCACAGAAACCCCCCTCAGTCCCCCAGATTTCATGCAAAATTAACTATATAATAAAACACATAGTCCTTTACAGCAATCTGATTAGTCCGTTCAGCCTTTGTGTAACTGATCAGTTTGGCTTTGGGAATGCGATTGAAAGGGGAAATGCAAGTGTGAGGCATACAAGGAAACAGTAAAGGCGTAGGACCCAAGCTGAGAGTCATCTTCAAATTGATGATATGGAAAAGTTTTAAATGTAGTAGAGTAGATATAGTAGGTAATTTTCTGTATTGCTGTTGTTAGAAGTTGTTGAACAGGAAAGAAGGGCAAACAACAGGGATAGGGCCAAGAAAAAACCCTAAAAGTAAGAGAGAGAGAGAGAGCATGACAGAGAAGTGTGACCTGGAGTGAGGAAGGCAAAGTTCCCCCAGGATACTAGGGACAGAAAATCCAACAATGCTAGTAATGTCTTAACATCCAACACAGGTGAGGAAATGTTCATTGAAGTTCCAGGGAGAGAGCAATGAGACCAAGCTAACATTTTGAAAGATGACATGGCAAGAAAATTGTTTGTCTACATCCCACTAGGTCATAGTACATGTTCTCAGAAAGGAAGGAATGAGACTGTGTTGCAATTTTGCCTGAGTTGCCTAAAAACTGTCTCTTTAAGGAGTCCTGAAGGCTCAGGGGCACAGTGCACTTAGGTCGGGTTTATACTTTATACTCGCGATGCATGCTGCTGCAGACACTCCTGCTGCACTAGCGCTTGACTGTTTATACTTGCGCGCGTACTTTACGTAAATCTGGAAGAATCTAGCAGGTGGTAGTGCAAGATATTATCACGGTGAGAACAGGTTCGGCTTCTCTGTGTTGTGAATTCCTGAACACCATTAAATTCCAATGACACCTTACCGCAATATCTCTGAAAAGGATGTTTAATGATTAAACCCATCAGTCCAGGGAAGTGTCCATTCCAGAAAGCATTGGGCACGAGGCAGAAACATTCACGGACGGGCCTAATCTTATCATAAGGTGAATATTAGGACACACATAACCTGTTGTCACCGCGTGATGATATCTCACACTGCCACCTGGTGGATTCCTCCAGATTTAAGTTTAGGGCTGATTTTAAATTCTTCCTCATATCTGAAGTCATAAATGATAACCCAGCCACAGGGAATGCAAACCCAGCCACAGAGAGGATGTACAAACCAGTGTGTTTCTTCATGCCAGTCCCAAGCCTGGATAAATGGGAGGGTTACGTCAGGAAGGGCATCCGTGTAAAATTTTGCCAAATCAATATGCGGACAACAATACAAATTTCCATACCAGATTGGTTGAGCCCCAGGTTAACAACAACCGCCACTAGTACTGATAGCCAACAGGGTGCTGGCGAGGAGGAAGGTAAAGAGAGTGGAACTGAGGGTAGGAACTTTGAATGTTGGCAGTATGACTGGTAAGGGAGAGAGTTAGCAGATATGATGGAGAGAAGGAAGGTTGCATGCAAGAGACTAAATGGAAGGGGAGTAAGGCCAGGTGGATTGGAGGTGGATTCAAATTGTTCTGTCATGGTGTGGATGGGAGGAGAAATGGAGTAGGGTTATTCTGAAGGAACGGTATGTCAAGAGTGTTTTGGAGGTGAAAAGAGGTCGACAGAGCAATGACTATGAAGCTGGAAATTGGAGGTGTGATGATGAATGTTGTTAGTGCATCTAACCTGCAAGTTGGGTGTGCAAGTGGATGAGAAAGAAGATTTTTGGAGTGAGTTGGATGAAGTGATGAACATTGTACCCAAGGGACAGAAAGTGGTGATTGGAGCAGATTTCAATGGACATGTTTGGTGAAGAGAACAGTGGAGACGAGGAGGTGATGGGTAGGTATGGTGTCAAGGAGAGAAATGAAGAAGGTCAGAGGATAGTGGATTTTGCCAAAAGGATGGACATGGCTGTGGTGAATACGTATTTTAAGAAGAGGGAGGAACATAGGGTTATGTACAAGAGTGGAGGAAGATGCACACAGGTAGATTACATCCTATGCAGAAGAGTCAATCTAAAGGAGATTGAAGACTGCAAAGTGGTGGCAGGGGAAAGTGTAGTTAAGCAGCATAGGATGGTGGTCTGTAGGATGACCTTGGAGATCAAGAAGAAGAAGAGAGTGAGGGCAGAGCCAAGAATCAAATGGTGGAAGTTGAATAAGGAAGACTGCAAAATTGAGTTTAAGGAGGAGGTGAGACAGGCACTGGGTGGTAGTGAAGAATTACCATACAGCTGTTAAACTACAGCAATGTAGTAAGGGTGACAGCAAGAAGGGTGCTTGTGTGACATCTGGACAAAGGAAGGAGGAAAAGGAAACCTGGTGGTGGAATGAGGAAAGTACAGAAGAATATACAGAGGAAGAGGATGGCAAAGAAGAAGTGGGATAGTCAGAGAGATGTAGAAAGCAGACAAGAGTACAAGGAGATAAGGCACAAGGTGAAGAGAGAGGTGGTCAAGGCTAAAGAAAAGGCGTATGATGAGTTATATGAGAGGTTGGACACTGGAGGAGAGAGAAAGGACCTGTACCAGTTGGCTAGACAGAGGGACCGAGCTGGGAAAGATGTGCAGCAGGTTAGGGTAATAAGGATAAAGATGGAAACATACTCAAAAGTGAGGAGAGTATATTGAGCAGATGGAAAGAGTACTTTGAGAGGCTGGAATGAGAGAGAGAAGAAGGTTGGATGATGTGGAGATAGTGAATCAGACAGTGCAAACGGATTAGCAAGGAGGAAGTAAGGACAGCTATGAAGAGGATGAAGAATGGAAAGGCTGTTGGTCCAGATGACATACCTCTGGAAGCATGGAGGTGTTTAGAAGAGATGGCAGTGGAGTTTTTAACCAGATTGTTTAATGGAATCTTGGAAAGTGAGAGGATGCCTGAGGAGTGGAGAAGAAGTGTACTGTGCCGATATTTAAGAATAAGGGGATGTGCTGGACTGTAGTAACTACAGGGAATAAAATTGATGAGCCACAGTATGAAATTATGGGAAAGAGTGGAGGAAGCTAGGTTAAGAAGTGAGGGGATGATTAGTGAGCAGCGCATGTATGGTTTCATGCCAAGAAAGAGCACCACAGATGCGATGTTTGCTTGAGGATGTGGATGGAGAAGTATAGAGATGGCCAGAAGGAGTTGCATTGTGTCTTTGTGGACCTGGAGAAATCATATGACAGGATGCCTCGAGAGGAGTCGTGGTATTGTATGAGGAAGTCGGAGTGGCAGAGAAGTATGTAAGAGTTGTACAGGATATGTTTATGAGGGAAGTGTGACAGTGGTGAGGTCTGCAGTAGAGTGACGGATGCATTCAAGTTGGAGGTGGGATTACATCAGGGATCGCTCTGAGCCCTTTTCTTATTTGCAATGGTGATGGACATGTTGACAGACAAGATTAGACAGGAGTCCCCGTGGACTATGATGTTTTCTGATGACATTGTGATCTGTAGCGATAGTAGGGAGCAGGTTGAGGAGACCCGGAGAGGTGGAGATATGCTCTAGAGAGGAGAGGAATGAAGGTCAGTAACAACAAGACAGAATACATGTGTGTAAATGAGAGGGAGGTCAGTGGAATGGTGAGGATGCAGGAGTAGAGTTGGCAAAGGTGGATGAGTTTAAATACTTGGGATCAACAGTACAGAGTAATGGGGATTGTGGAAGAGAGGTGAAAAGAGAGTGCAAGCAGGGTGGAATGGGTGGAGAAGATGTCAGGAGTGATTTGTGACAGACGGATATCAGCAAGAATGAAAGGGAAGGTCTACAGGACGTAGTGGTGAGACGGTGGCACTGAACAGAAAGCAGGAGACAGAGCTGGAGGTAGCGGAGAGTTAAAGATGCTAAGATTTGCATTGGGTGTGACAAGGATGGATAGGATTAGAAATGAGTACATTAGAGGATAAGCTCAAGTTGGTCGGTTTGGAGACAAAGTCCGAGAGGTGAGATTGCACTAGTTTGGACATGTGCAGAGGAAAGATGCTGAGTATATTGGAAGAAGGATGCTAAGGATACAGCTGCCAGGCAATAGAAAAAGAGGAAGGCCTAAGAGAAAGTTTATGGATGTGGTGAGAGAGGACATGCAGGTGATGAGTGTAACAGAACAAGATGCAGAGGACAGAAAGATATGGAAGAAGATGATCCGCTGTGGCAACCTGTAACGGGAGCAGCCGAAAGAAGAAGATCTAAAGTCATAAATGATATGGCTTCTTCCCTGACTGCCTTTTCTCAGCCACACCAGCTCTGCCTTGGTCCTTTGATTTTATCACCAGCAGTCTTTTTTGCCTCATCACTCTCTCTTTATTCCTCTTTTCCTTGTTATACCCTGTTATACAATCTGGGAATGTCAATGGAGAACAGCTAAGCTGTCCACACTAACATGTAACAAACAATTAACTTGCCTTCCTGTTGAACATCCTATGCCAGATACTGTAGCTTTACAATAGAGTGTTCCCAAGACTTACAAACCTGAGACAAACCACATTGTTTTAACTAAAAAGTCACAATTCCACAAGCCCCTTAATGTGCTTCACCACATTGCTTTGGAACAGATACATCATCACATATGATGGAAATATTTTAGACCTTTCTGTAAAATGAAATTGTTGTCATTTACCTAGAGAACAACTTTTCGAAATGCAATTGATCTGACAGGTGGAATTTAAGCTACTTGTTGCAGAATTGGCACTCTAGCCACCATTAAATAAAACCTCACACTGTTCCACTCTATATGAAATAGTGTGGTGTTGAGGTATCACCCGCTGCATGGCTGCACTCGGGTCCTAATCTGGATCCTGAATTGGTTTGTCGTGGTGGTGGTAGCGTAAATGCACTGTATCAGCAGCGTGTTCCTAATCTGTATATTGTATTACAGTACATTATGTTTCTCACATTATGTTTAAACAATAAAAATTGATCTTATCGTCATGATGGGGTAATCGTATCAAAAAGAATGTCAAAAAAATGGAAGTCATAAACTCCAGGTTGATTTTCTCAGAGATCTGGGCAGCTGCTTGTACTTGTTTGATAGTTACCTAACCAATACCTGAATCTTTAGAAAATAGTGTTAAATACTGACTTAGAATATGGAATAAGTGGTAGTGGTGAGGGTGCAGAACTGCCACTGCACCTCATTGCCTTAAAAGGAACTGGAGGAATTTAGACACATGAGCCAATCCACAGAGGGGGAAATCCTATACATGAGGGCAGAAGTGAAACAGCAGTTTGTGTACCCACTGTGTGAAGAATGTCTCTCAGAATGGTCTTGAATCGGAGGCCATTCTGTACCACAACAACCTATTGCAATGGTATAAATTGATCACTGAGACTTTCTAACTCTCTCTTGCTGTCTTGTCATGAAGAGTAGACTCCTTCTCTTGGCATTCCTCCATGGACTACTTCGTATTCATTTAAAAAGTGTCATTTTGAAAAGACAGTGATCTTCATCCATATTAACATTGTTACATCATTTATGAAAGTATTTGTCTCCACACTTAAAAAACTGAAAACATATCTGACATAGACATTTGGCTATACTGGGCATGCATGAATTGGGCAGAAAATTAGTGAGGTGTTGTTGTAGTGGAAAAGTCTGAGCCCTGTGAAAATATATTTCTTTGTGCTTTATGTGCTTTCAAGACTGTCATTATGTACAGAAGTAGAAAAAGAAAGAAATTCTCAATGGAGCAACAGTGAATTGCCCCCATGTCATGTTAATTTGCTGATTAAATTTGAAAGTAAAAGTCTTCAAAACTGGCAATGGTCCTCTTCTCATTAAATAAAATCACTGCAAATGTTAAAGTGACATTTAAAAAAATAAAAGTGATCAAATCTGTGCACATTTTTGAGAGGATCGATTATATATAAATAGTCCACAGTAACTGAAGTGCATTTTGTACCAAACAACATTTGTAAAACTAACTCAGTAGTGGAATTAAATTAATGCAATTGTTGTGTGTCTATATCTTTGATTTACTGCATTTGTGTTTTCGTGTCTCTCTCTGTCCTGCATTCTTGTGAGTTTGGGTGCATTCTATAACCATCTATTTCTCTAAGATACTTTATAATTAACTTTGCAGTGGAAAGTGTCTGTCATTAATGAACATATCAAATTAAAGTAGTAGTGATTGATAAGAGGCTGTTAATGAAGTAATTTACAATCTGATTTTCACTACAACTGTAATGTCACCGACCACTGGAATAATTGAAAAACTGTAGTGACTGGTACAAAATGCAATTTAGATGCATTCTGATAAGCAACACAACAAGTGCCATGGAAAGCAGCTCTTCTGGTTCTGTGGCCTGCTATTTTAGAATATTTTTTTCTTCTGTGAAAGGTGGCCAATCAGGGAACGAGATGTTGTAATGAGCAGGATCCAATTAGGGATGAGCCACTAAATAAGCATGAACCAACCAAATCGCAGTTAAAGTATCACTATTAGAAATCTTTCTTTTCAAAAGTCTTTGTTTTCACAAAAGACCTAGTACTCTGTCAGGTATATAAGATAAAAGAAAATACCTATTTTAGTGATAGTAGTATATAACAGTAGTACCTAATCAGGGTTATTTCAGACATACCGCTCCCACACACCCTCTTGTGACATGAATATGTAAAGATTATATTATAATAAAATAATATAAAAAGAGCAAAAGTTTACTTTCCTGTTAATTTACAAGTTTACTTTTTCCTTTTCCTTTAAAGTATATTGACAATGTTATCATTCATTGTAGCTTAGAAATTTCATTGTACAGCTTAATGAAGATGCAGTTTTCTTTGAAATACACAAAATCAGTATTTTAATGTTCCCAAGGTGAAACTGCAATGTCACATATGCTGGCACACAAAAGTACACAGAATATACTCAAATAGAAACATCCATCCATCCATTATCCAACCTGCTACATCCTAACTACAGGGTCACGGGGTCTCCTGGAGCCAATCTCAGCCAACACAGGGCTAGGCAGGAAACAAACTCTGGCAGGGCACCAGCCCACCGCAGTCAAATAGAAACAGTAAAATAATAATTAAAAAAACAGATAGATACATGGATAATCTCTTTAAAACTAACACATTGAAATTGCAGGGAAAAAAAATCTTAGCCTTTTTTACCAGTTAATGCTTACACTTCTTTATTTTAATACCTTCCAGCACTTCAGAAATATACATGTTGTTATATCTAGATAAAAATAGTTAAAAAATTACACTTTCAAAAATGTGAAATAAATACAGTATGTGGTTAAAAACTGATATAAAAATCTAAAAAAAAAACCCCTTGAAATAGGCACACAATCAGATCTTCTTTCTCTGTGGGCAATTTACAGAGGTAAACATTCAGTCCCAACAAGCTTTCTCTTAATTAAGCATATGAAATGATCTACACTTCTCTCCTGACCTACATAATGTAACATTATACTAAATTTACATTCATTTGTTTGGCTTTCAAACTCCAAACTATGTAGCTGTTATCCAAGGGTATTCAGCATCACTGAAAAAAACAGGCATTGTAAGCTTCCATATTCTTCACCTACTATTCTTCAGTAACAGAAGTTCTACTTTCTGAAACTGACTTACAGAAACCTTAGAAAGCTTATTATTATTTCAATTTGAGATGACTTTTCAAAGTACAGTGATCCCTCGCTATATCAACGACTTTCACTTCAAGCCACTCCATCGCGGATTTTAAATGTAAGCATATCTAAATATATATCACAGATTTTTTGCTGCTTTGCGGATTTCTGTGGACAATTGGTCTTTTAATTTATGGTACATGCTTCCTCAGTTTGTTTGCCCAGTTGATTTCATACAAGGGACGCTTATTGGCGGATGGCTGAGAAGCTACCCAATCAGAGCACGTATTACGTATTAAATAAAACTCCTCAATGATACTGTATACGATATGCTTCCCACGCAGTGCTTTACACACTTCAAAGCTCTAACAGCCCGTATTGATTTTTGTCTCTCTCACTCTCTTCTGACATTCTCTGCTCCTGACAGAGGAGGTGTGAGCAGAGGGGCTGTTTGCACAGAGGCTGTTTGCTTAGAAGATACGGACGCTCCTCTAAAAAATGATGAAAGACTACCTTCACATTGATCCTTTCATTGCGGCTGATTTATCGTGGTGCTTCGAAAACTTAAAAGCCCAACAGCCCTATTGATTTTTGATTGTTTACTTTTCTCTCTCTCTGACATTCTCTGCTCCTGACGGCACTCCTTTGAAGAGGAAGATATGTTTGCATTCTTTTAATTGTCATCTCTGTCTTGTCATGGAGTTTAAACTTTTGATTAAAGGGTGTTATTTCATATCTAGAGGGCTCTAATAATGTTAAACATATTTAGAAGGTCAAAAACAGGTTTTCTATGCTCTAACTGTGAAAATATTAGATTTATAAATAAAGAATACTACTTGCGTGGAAATTCATTTATCTGTCTGGAACGGATTAACCGTGATAAATGAGGGTTTACTGCAGAGAATATTTATAAACAATGTTGGCTTAAAGTTTCTAAGGGCTTAAAATATATAAAAATAACCATAGAAACATATGGTTTCTACTTCGCGGATTTTCACCTATTGTGGGGGGTTCTGGAACGCAACCCCCACGATCGAGGAGGGATTGCTGTAGGTAATGGTCAGTTTAATCTACGTATCATTATATAACATTATGTAATTATAATGCTAGAAAATGTATTATATAATAGACTATACCCGGGATCATCAAATAGTGACCCCATGACCAAATCAGCCTGTCTGCATGATTTTTTGGCAACAAGGAATCTTCCAACACATTTTTTTCAGTTGTATTGAAGTTATGTAGAATATACAAACATCAGGTGTATATCAAATGAGATGTGCTGAGACTCATTAAACAGTATTTTCTCTGCTACATTTGGTCTCGTACCAAATCTGTTTGATTACCCTTGGTCTATCAGCTATGTTTCATCTAAGCAACTACACAAACAAAATGTACTAAATGTAAATTTACTCCAAGAAGTGCTGCTTTTATGGACACCTGTAAAAAAGCATGCCAGAAGATTAGAGATGTAAAAAAAAATGAAATAACACTAATAGGTAAAATATTAGGCAAAAGAACAGATGAGCATCTGGTTAACAAGAAAGAAAGGTAGAACTGATTGTAAGACATATAAATTGTTGTCAATATTTATATAGCAAAATGTCCTAACTCAATCTCATAATTCTTATCCCTGAAAGTAGTAGCTATTCAGAAGCAAATCCAAAGGCTTGGATGTTTGAAGCTGTGCACAGCCATCTTAAATACCAGTAAACCCCCGATTCTCTAAAGAATTGCAAATCCAAGAATGGCAATCACTTTCTGTTCCCTCCCGATCTTTGGAGGGATGAAAAATGATGGAGGGCAGGAGAGTCCTGGGAAAGTTTTCATTTAATTTAATAAATATATTTGTACTAAAATTAACCAGTTTATTAAAACTAAAATTGAAATGTAATTGTTATATCATTTAAGTTCAAAATGTCTTTGAGTTGTTGCACTTATAAGTAAAACAAATATTGGAGTGCAAAGGTTTAAATGAAGTAAATTGGAAACAAAAAATTCATAAAATGGTAAATTCAAAATAGTTAATCAATAATTTCCTTAGTTGTATACTCGGTGGTGTGCTCGTTCATGTTCGGCCGGTGGTTGTATTGTGCACGCCTCAGAGCCTGGCCTCTGATCTCGGCTTGAGATCTATATTACTAAAACGAAGGTTGTATATGCAGTGGTGTGTGCGATTCACATTCTGAGGCGCTTGTATTGTGTACTGGCTTCTGTTTTCTGGCCTCTCACATCCGCGTGCATATATAAAAACATTACTAAACTAAGGCTGTATATGCGTGGTGTGCGCGTTTGCATTCGGGTGGCGGTTGTTTTGTGACCTGAAGTTTAGTTTACAGGTTGTGTTGTGTTGTTTGGGCGCCTCCTTCTGACTCTGGGCAGCCGCTGGGTTTGACTTTGGGGCGCTTGAGGCGCTGTAAACATGCGCTTTCGGTGCTGCTGGCCTCTGGCATCCGTGCATATATACAACCTCCGTTTAGTAATATATAGATGCGAAGAGTTGACAACATAATGAGTCTAATCACATGACTGACAACCATCTTACAAAAAATAAAACAATTAGGTCACAGGTATGCAAGATTTAACACAAAATGACAGGAAGCACTTCAAGGTCAAAACAAAATGATGTCAGAACAAAGGTAGAAATTATAAACCCCCCAAAAATAAAAATATTTCTAAAAATTAATAAAACTGTGATTACTGAGATGACTAAGACCTAGATTAATTGCAGCTGTATACTACTGACAAGCAGGAGGAGCATTAGGCTAGGTACAAGTTTTGTAATGACTATTAACAAAACAGTTATTGTATAGCTGGTTCAACAAAGGCTTTAGAATTATGAGATAATGGGTAACTGATTGTATTGAAGCTTGAAAAGGAAAAACATTTGAAACAATACCTGTCATTACAAGTCATAGATATAAGAACTAGCTTATTTGTTTTAACTAGATATCAGTAAATAGTTTGAATTTTTTCATCTTAAGGAGTCCATTTTATTTTTATTAGTTCTTTGTTTCCCTAACTCTGAAGGATAGGCTTGGGTACATAACATGATAGTGATAAGGCCTGGTTTTTCACTCTTGGTTTTATTTGTGGAGGTTATTCATATAAGTTGGGGTAGAAGTAGTAAATAATTCCTAGAAGTTCCCGAACCATTGTAGAAGGGACACTACTGTACCTTAAATGCTAGGAATTTAAGTCAGAGAAAATTTAGGGGATTGGTCAAAACAATATGTAGCTAAATAGGGACTAAGTGGACTTCAAATTGCGGCACCCCCAAATGGCACCATGTGGAAACCCAATATCAATAAGTGCATCAAAATAGTTTTTTAAAATGGGCAAAAGAAGAAAAACATGTGGCCGGCGATCTAAGTCAAAACCTTTTTGGGTTTTCTCCGCCCAATCGGTAAGTCAGTGCTTTGACTCTAAAAAAGGTTTTTACTTTCTTGTTTTGTGATATTCTACAAAAGCGAACTTGCCCCTTTTTTGAACTTCTCTTCTTCTTAAACCAGTTTTGAAACTTTTTTTTTCCTGATTCCCCAAAAAAAATTTTTTTGGGGTATGTTTTTTTTCCCCAAAAAAATCCGGGAATTTGAAAGGGTGTTGGCTAATTCAGGGAACTAGTTGCTTTTTTTGGAAGGTCCAAACCCCGACACAAAAAAAAAAAAGGAATTTTTGTATCCCCAAAACTTTTTTGGCAATGCCCTAAATGGTAAGTACTGGAAACCCCATGAAGGGTCAAAAACTGCACTGTTCACTTTATGTTGCAAAAAAACAATCCCCAAAAAATTTTAAATACATTTTAATACGAAACACATTTTTCTAATTAGAGCATTCATTTTAGGCAAAATGAAAAATCAACTTAACAACAACTGGGGCAATCCAGCCCTGTTTTCCTTAAAAAATTTCCCTTTCCCTTTTTTTGACTCTGGTTTTAAAAATCCAACATCTATCAATTTGTTAATCTAAACAGACACTCCTTGAAAATTTTTGAACAATGTTAGCAGCATTTTTGCATTTTTTAATGTGATATTTCCCCAAACAGTTCTTGTTTATTGTTTTCTAAAAGATCTGTGGAAATTTTCATTATTTCATTGTTCTCTAGTCAAGCTTTAAATTCAATGACCCAGGAGACATGCTCATCAATCCTGCCCATGTTAGTCAGCTTTAAAATTATGTTTTTTGTTTCTCGGGTTTTTTAAAAAAATACATTTTTGGGAAATGCTAGGAAGGGGAAAGCTTTTTAATAGTTAAGGACAACATTTAATAAATCTTCAAGCACTTCATAAAATGTATTGCTATTGGGAAGGAAAAAATTATGGGGGGGTTGACTTAACTGTTTGTTTTTTGGGGGAAAAATTTTTTTAAATTTTTTCTGCTTCTAATCTTCAAAGTAATAAGTTTTTTTGATTTTTTTTTTGTCAAGCAAGTGCATTTCTAGAATCTTAGCAAAAAAAGAAAAATGCCATTTAAAATTGGGGAAATTTTATAAGGCCAAATTTTTTTTATTGTTTTTTTTTAATTATATCTTTAATAATTTATCTTATTGTTCTAATATTATTAAAATTTTTTAACTTCAATTCCTTAAAAAGGGAGTTTGATAGACTTAATGTAAACATACTGTATGCTTTTATGTACTGCGTGTAAAAGGGAACAGAATAAAACTTTTAAAAAACTTTTGGAAAGTTTTTTTTAATTTTAATGTAAAAAAGAAAGGGGTAGTTTTTTGGAAATAATATGAATCTTTTTTCCCCTTGAATTAATTAGAACCCCTTTTTAAAAATTATACAAAAAGAAAAATTTTTAAATTTTTATGTTAGTACCCCTTCTTGAAAAAAACAATGCACCCCGTATCATCCATATTTTTTCTGTTATTTTTTTTTTAATTTAATAACCAATAGAAAGTGCCCTTTAAAATGCAGCTCTTTTTTTCCAATTATGTATTATTTAAAAAAATTTATTTGTGTATAACATCTCTGGATGTTGGGAATTGTTATAGTGTTTTTTGGGTAGAACTTCCAACAAAAAGGGTCCAGTGCCTGAAATGTTGCATTGCCAAGAGGAAAAAAGCAGCAGGTCAAAAAAGAAAAGGGAATGATGGGATGGAAGATGAAGCAAAAAGTTCAAAAACCAATTGTAGTCTTTAGTAAAACCCGGAAATGCAACCCACAACCAACATAAAAAAACACAGTGTTAATTTGGGTTTTGGTGAAAAACTGAGCCCAAAAAAACAAACGGGGCGTTTTAGAGAATGTACAATCTTGGACAACAGGAGCTCCTCCTGCTGGTGTTTAATTTAAAACTTTTTTAGAATGTTATAAAAATATTAATAATAATAGAAATGAGGAAATATTTAAAATTCTCAAGTTTGAAAATGTAAAAAAAGGCCCAAAGTTCTTTAAATAAATGAATAGCAGTAGAAAAATATTTAAAAAAGGGGTGCAATCATAACCCCTATTCATCTTTGTGTCTGTATGGTTTTTTTTTCCCGGAGCTTTGGTTTTTTCCTCACATATCCCGGGGGTTATGCTGGTTAAGGCTTTTGGCTTTTCCCCAAGTATCCCCCTTCTTTATGTGAGTGTGGACTTATGTGGCCCCTGTGATAGACGGGTTTTTCTCCCCCGCACCTTTTCCCTGCCTTGCCCAATGCTCCCAGAAATGAGCTTCAGCCAATTTTAAACCCTTTTCCCTTTGGCTTAAGTGGGTTTGTAAATTTTAAATGTTTTTTTTTAATGTTCCAAATGTTTATGTTGATTTTAACATTAAAAACGTCTTGAATATTTAAAAACTTTAAAAAGATAAAAAGATATAAAACAATTTGAAAATGCCATGTTTCCTCAATTTTTTTTCTTAATTTTTTTTGCTTTACTACAAGATTAATACATTTGGACCAAATCAATGTCTTCCAAATTTTCCTTGTCTTTTTAAAATTTTGTGAAAAAGGGGAAAACCCGCACAGCTAACCCCTTTTGGCCCCCGGCAGTTTTTGTTTGTCCCCCGGCTTTTTTGCCCCAGCCTTTTTTGGGGGGGGACATTAGCATTCCCCTAAAAATCTATGATAATAATCCTTATTAAAAAGGGGAATAACTTTTAAATGACCCCCTAATAAATTTTTAGCAGCCTCTTCCTCTTTCCCTGAGAAACCTTGATCTAGTATTTTTTTATTAAAAATTTAAAGATTTTTTTTTGCTAATTTCCAATTTCTGCTTTCCCTTTTAATTTTAATTACCATTGACTCACTTTTAAAAGCATTTTTTTTTTCCTAAAAAAATCTTTCTGTTTTAAAAATTTAAATAAATAAATGTAAAATTTTTTGGTTACATGGCTTCTTATAAAGGTCCTTAGTTAATTCTGAGATTTTTTAGTTTAAAATTTTGCATTTACAATTAAAGAATGTTTTAAATTTTTTCCCAAATGGCCAAAAAAATTTTTCCCCAGTCGGGGGTGTACAGAAACAACTACTTTGTTATTTTTTAACATTTTAAAAAATCCAAAACTGTCTCCATATGTGACAACACTAATTAAGTACACAACATGAAAAAGTTTTCCCAGCATGATTCATTTTAAAAACCCAATTACTAGATAATTAGTGGGGGAAGAAAAAAGTCTATAAAGTAAATTGGTTTCAACATTTAGATAGCTATTCTGCATTATTTGAAAGCCCAGACAGTGGTAGTTTTTTGTGTAATAAGTTTCTATTGCGTTTAAAGATTTTGCAAACTCTCAAAGCTGTTGGTGTATAAAGTAAATTTTGCTACTATTGCATTAAAGAAATTTTTATAGCAATTTTTTTTCAGGGTTTTGTGCTGTTGATTTGTATTTTCCCACAAAAAAAGGTTTTTGGGGGCATAAAACTTAGCTGAGTCACTGCATGATACAGCCTAATTTAAGACACATTAGGCAATATATTTATTTGTAACAAAAATGACTGTATTTAAAGTAATGATTATGTATACAACACCGGGTTTTTTTCCCCTTTTTTCTATACTAGGGTTGTTTTATTTAACTCCCCAAAATTGTTGTTTTAGTATTTCGGGCCCAAAATTAACATTTTTTTAAAGCTGTATTTTTCACAACATATTTCTTAAAAACCTCATTTTTTTTCAAATTATTTTTTAAATCATACTGCTATGTAAATAAATAATATTTAAAATTTAATTTATTTAAAATTGTTATCAACAGCTTTTTTTTACTTTAAATTTTTTTAAAGGGGGTTTTATAAAAAAAATTTGTTTTTGACAGATGTGCATGCTGTCATAAAAGGGGAATCTTTTTAAAAGGGTAAAATTTTTTTTATCTATCCAGCATCAACTTCACTGTGTATATATATATATATATATATATATATATATATATATATATATATAAAAACTAGCAAAATCCCGGGCCCGGAAAGGGGGTAGTGTTTAAAGAAGCAATGAAAAAAAAGGAAACATTTTGAAAATAAAACCTGATTGTCAATGTAATTTTTTTGCCCACTGTTGAAATTGATGAGTGTTGTTGTCATATATATATATATATATATATAAAACACACACAAAATAAACATATATATATATATATACATATCTATACATATAAAATATATACATCAAAATATATATCTACATATATACACACACATATAAACACACAAATACATATATAAATACATACTTTTACACACACACATATATAAACATATATCATATACATACATTCTACATATATACACAAAAGCTTTTTTTGTATCAGTGCAATCCCTTTTTTTTAAAAAGAAATTGACCCCGGCTCTTCACGTGCAATAACAAATCAAATCATTCAGTTGTCTTTGCTCATTGTCATTTTAGAGCTGGGCCTGGCATCTTTTTTACAAGTTCGTTTCTTTTTGCTGTGAGGTTCTGTGTTATGGAGATTCTCAGGATGGATTGCAGGTGCTCATCAGGGGGGCGACTCCTCTGTGCTGTTTTTTTTGAGTCTTTATCACTGAAAGGGCTTCTCACACGAATTTTCTACCAAACATACAAAAAGGTTGGCCCCGCATGTGAGCGGACTTTTTGTTCTTAAAAGTTCCCAAAAGCCCCCGTGCAAACCCCTTGCGCTCAGTTTATCAGCAAAGTGCGTTTTGGGAACACCGTGGTGGACTTGGTTTAACATTATTGGAAACGGGGAAAGTGAGGAAAGGGTTTTGGGTGCATTTTCCCCATTAAAAGAAAACCTAAATTAAAATCACTTTGTGATTGTGCGAGTAAACGTCCGCTGAAGTGTCAGATTCTTATTTAATTCTTCTGCTTTCTGTATCTTCTCCCATTGCATTCAGGTTCCCCTGATTTTTTTTGTCTCATAGGGGGAAGTTATGGCGTTTTTTCCCAGTGCCACTATTCTGGGCGAAAAAAAATTGCAAGTGCAAGTGTTGCATTTTGAAGAGAAATTTATTTTAAAGGCGTCAAAAGCGGGTTTGATGAACAAAATTCTTGCTGCGTGAAAAAATGTTTTCCAGTTTTTTGCGTTATCCATATACACAAAACCGCACCCCTCCCCAAAAATTTTTTTCTTTTTGGCTTGCTGAATGTGTTGCAAAGGGGCTCACAACATTCTCTGCTGCGGCCCTCAACTCTCTGTACCGTTATAAGTGTGCCACAAAACCAACCAATCACAGACTTGGTTTAAAAAAATTCTGATTGGCTTTTTCCGGTCCAATCAGCTGTTACCCTGCTGCATTGGGAAACAGCCCGAGAGCTAAACCCTTTAAACTAAATTTAAAACCCCAAATTTTCCCGGGGATAATATTTTTTAATTATTTTTTTTAAAATATATTATTTGTTAAGCCCTTTCTTTGGGTGTGTTAAGTAGTTGCATTATACAACCATGAAAAAAACTCCCCAAATTATATTTGAGTAGCTCTCTTTTATTTTCGCCCGAATACGTTCAGGTATGTGTTTTGAATGTTGTTGTAATGCAACCCCTTTTATACTACCCCAAACGATAGTCTTCTAATGAAAAATTATTCATCTTTATCTAAATGATAATCTAATGAATACAATGGTATGGCTTTCCAAAACAATCATTGATGGCGAAAAAAATTATCCATTATTGAGTATGTAAGGAATATATATTTTCCGGCGTATTTGGCCGGGTAGTGTTTTAAAAAAGCTAGAAAAAAAAAAGGGAACATTTTAAAAAAAACGAAACCCGGGACTGTCAATAACAGTATTTGTTTTGTGATGTTACTGGGGGGCGGTCATCAAGGTTTTGGGTTAGCATTATCTTTTTCAATCAGGCTTGTATTTGTAGGATGTGTTGTGTTCAAGTTACATTCCGTGTTTGTCAATCGTTGTAAAGATGACAGGTTTCTTTCATCGATTCGTTTCTTACTGCATCAATAAACAGCTCGTCTTCTTTCTTTATCTGAGACCTGACACACTGCATGCACGGTTTTTTACACTGTCTTCCTTTAGCGGGACATTGACTTTTCCAACCGTGTGCTTTGTTTCGCAGTAGCTGGATTTAATATGCTTATCAGGCGCTTCATATTTTTGCTGCCTTTTCAATTGTATAATTAGGTTTTGTTAGCGCTCTTTGGAACATTGCTGCCTTTTATCTCTGCACTCGTCCAGTTCGTGAGCAGCTTTCGGTGTACATACAGCGAAGGTTCTCAGCTGTGCTGGTGCCATCTAGATGCTATGTCCGTGGCTGTTTTTAATGTTACCTTAGTCCTGGCACTTAAAACTTTCTCTCGCAGTTTCGCTGAGTTTGTGTCAAACACCACCCTGACCATCTCATCTTCCTCTCCATAAGCACAGTCCTTCACCCGTGAATATTTAGTGGGAGTTTGCTATTGGATTGCGCTGACGGACGGCCTTATGGGCAGGCACTAAATTACAACCGCCAGCGGCAGCCTGTCTATGAACTTAATTTAAAGTGTAGGTTTACATCGTGCTTTGTTTCCAGTAGCAGAACATCAATATGGTTGTATATTTCACTTTCGCTTCGCTTCTTATTGTTTAGCTGCCTTCTCAATTATATAATGGCCATGTTTTCTTCACGCTTTTTTAGGTCTTCCTGGTTTTCTATGTACTCGCGTGATTCGTTGAGGCGTGATGATGTCACACGAACTCTGCCCCCAGCGTTGAAGCTCATCTCCATTACAGTAAATGGAGAAAACAGCTTCCAGTTATGACCATTAACGTAGAATTTCGATATAAAACCTGCCCAACTTTTGTAAAGGAAGCTGTAAGGAATGAACCTGCCAAATTTCAGCCTTCCACCCACCGCGGGAAGTTGGAGAATTAGTGATGAGTCAGTGAGGTGGTGAGTGGTGAGTGAGTGAGTGAGGAGTGAGTGAGTGAGTGAGTGAGGGCTTTGCCTTTTATTAGTGTAGATATATATATATATATATATATATATATATATATGCACTCGTTGTCCATCTGTCCATACCACAGCATAGTTTTATTTACTATTTATTCTTTATAGCAGAATACCCGCTTCAGCGGAGAAGTAAGTGTTAAAGAAGTTATGAAAAAGAAAAGCAAACATTTTAAAAATAACGTAAGATGATTGTTAATGTAATTGTTTTGTCATTGATATGTGTTGTTGTCATATCTATCTATTTATATTATATATATATATATATATATAGCAAAATACCTGCGATTGGCAGCAGAGAAGTAAAAAGAAAAGGAAACATTTTAATAATAGCATAACATGATTGACAATGTAATTGTTTTGTCATTGTCATGAGTGTTGCTGGCATATATATATATATATATATATATATACACACACACACATACATATATATACATATACATATATATACACATACTGTATATATACACACACACATATATACATACTGTATATACAACATATACATATCTACATATATACTGTATATACACATATATATACAAATCTACATATATATATCTACATATATATATATTAGGTGTAGTACTTTCGATTAAAAAATTAATCCAATTAATTAGAGGCTGTGTAAGAATTAATCTTGATTAATCGTATGTAATCCTTACGTAATTTTGCCACAAATCGCAAATGTTTTTTTTTTTTAATTTAAAAGCGGTTTTAGTGGGCGACAAGAATCAAATAATAGACATGGACATGAATATTGTAAACTGAAGCTGTTTTAATTTCTGAAAAAAAGCTTTTAAACTGCATTTGAATTCAAAACAGAAACAAAAATATCATCCCTGGTTAAAATTGGGCAGACTTAAAAATAAAGTGGTAGTTTAAGTACTTTAAGTACATTTTTTTCAGAATAGTATTGTCTTTAAATAATAATAACCAAAATTTCAACATAAAGTGCAGTTTTTCTTCTTAAAAAAATAAGTCAGAAACATAAAAGGTAATTTGACCAGCTTACTCTTTAAACTCTGAGTAACATTAGCCAAAATTATTTTGTACATTAGGCTAAAACAGTGTGATCATTGAACATTTTGTAATTAGATGTATTTAGAATTACTAACGGTCACGGAAGTCCAATGATCCCCAGTAAAGAGCCACAAAGTCCGCTTTCTGTAATGCATCTAATTTTGCTTGCTTTTCAGTGTGTACAAAACCATGCTTTTATCAAGGCTTGCGCCGGTAGTCGAAATGATCAGTCGTAGAGAGCGCGCTTTATTCCGACTCTAACATTTTTGTAGCTGTGATGTGTGCATCAGTGTAATGGATGTACCAGGAAATCATGCATTGACAAAAGTTCCCGTTTGCTTGGAATTGAAAGTGTGATTAAATGCGTTATTTTTTAACGCGTTATAGAGTACATGCATCGAAGCTTCTCAGCTGTGCTTGTACTAAGAAAGGAAAATTTTAAAAATAGCGTAACATGATTCTCTGCTAACCTAATATTTTTCATACGTCCCAAACCAAGGAGATCACGAAGGGTAAAATGAAGCGGGTAGCAGCGCGTACATAGTCAGTACATCCCCTCTCGGGAATCGAACCTGGAATGTCAGCGTTAGAGGCGAAGACTCTACAATTAGCCACAGCGTGTGGCTTGTCTATGCTAAAGTATGTATTGTAGATCGGGATATATATATACATTTATATATACCCGGTACGCAGTGGAGAAGTAGAAGTTATGAAAAAGAAAAGGGAACATTTTAAAAATAACGTAACATGATTGTCAATATACAGTAATTGTTTTGTGAGTGTTATTGAATGTTGCTGTCATCAAGGATTTGATTATCATTATTTCTTTCAATCAGGCTCGTATTTGTAGGATGTGTTCAAGTTACATTCCGTGTTTGTCAATCGTAAAGATAAGAGGTTTCATTCATCGATTAGTTCCTTACTGCATCAATAAACAGCTCGTCTTCCTTTTTATCTGTGATGTGACAAACTGCATGTTTTTTTTTTTACACTGTCTTCCTTTAGCAGGACATTCACTTTTTCCAACGTGTGCTTTGTTTCCGCAGTAGCTGCACTTATGAATATGATTCTATGTATAAGACTTCTATATTTTTGCTGCCTTCTCAATTGTGTAATTCGGTTTTGTTCAGCACTCTTTGGAACTGTTGCTTTTGTCTGTGCACTGCGTCCAGTTCACGGAGCTGCTTGGTGTTCTTGCATCGAAGGTTCCCAGCTGTACTGGTGCCATCTCGTGTAATGTCAGCTAAGACCCGGCACTTAAAAGTTTCTCTACGCAGTTTCAATGAGTTTGTGCCAAACACCACCCTGACCATCTCATCTTCCTCTGCATAAGCACAGTCCTTCACCCGTGAACATTTACCGGCAGTGTTTGTATTGGATTGCCGCTGATGGGACGGCCTTATATGGGCAGGCACTAAATTACAAAGCGCTAGTGGCAGCCTGTCTATGAACTTAATTTAATATAAACTTACGGTTCACGCCGTGCTTTGTTTCCGCAGATAGCTGTACTTATGAATATGCTTGTATGCATCATTTGCTGCTTAATGTTTTTCTGCCTTCTCAATTGTGAAATGGCGTTTGTGCTCATCGCTGTTTGGAGTTCTTCCTTGTTCTCTACGTTATTACGTAGGAGGCGTGATGATGTCACACTCAAACTCCACCCCCACGCCATCTCCAACTCAAGACTCCATTACATTATATGGGGAAAAATAGCTTCCAGTTATGACCCTTATGCGTAGAATTTCGAAATGAAACCTGCCCAACTTTTGTAAGTAAGCTGTAAGGAATAAGCCTGCCAAATTTCAGCCTTCTACCATCACGGGAAGTTGGAGAATTAGTGATGAGTCAGTGAGTGAGTCAGTGAGTGAGTGAGTGAGGGCTTTGCCTTTTATTAGTATAGATTTGGGAAAGCCAAATGCAAAATGGTAAAATCCACATCAATGTGAATCTCAGCCAGAAATCAAACAATTGTCCAAGAGCCTTAATGTAGTAACTGAATAGTTTTAAAATGCCTTAAGAAAATGAAAAATAATGGAATTCAAACTAAAAGATTTTGAATCCATTTATGTGTACAGTATATATTAATTTACATTTTAACACAGGGTATTTGTATCTTTCTACAGGGCTTTTGGGATGCCCATCAGGAACTTATAAGAAAGTATGGTAGAGTATGTGGGTAAGTCAAATGTTAATTTGCACCTTGACGTTTCCCTTTTACGTACTGTGAAATGGCACAAGATTTGTAGTGTCAGCTTCAAAGATGTGAGAATAGCAGGATAAAATTATATAGTCCATTTTATTTTAGGAAAACCCACAACTGTGGCAATATAGTTTGACATGGTCAAGGGGGTTGTCTAACTCTATGCTGTGGTTCAAATCACTAAAGCTAAAATGTGATTGTTCTTGATGCAGGATTAATGAACAAATCTTAAATCAAATTGTTAAAGAAGGTTGGCAGTCACTAGAAGTCTGTCTTAACTCCAGGAAGTTGAGTGGAGGAGAATTAACCACAGGGACATTTTCTGACCTGGAAGTAATTGTACGTTGAAAGTGTCTATTCTGTGGGCTATAATGAATGGGAACAATTCTGGGTAATAGGTAAAAAGTAAGACCCATTATGAGGCTACTGATGTCTCCAGTATGGAAAAGATGGGGCTCTGACACATGATTAGAAGTGCAGACAATAAAAAAGCAGCTGGGTCTGTCTGTCCATAATATTCTACTTTGGGAATTTTTTTCAGGAAAACACAATAGATTATTTGAAAATCAGTAAAATAAACACCAATATCATGCACTGACATGTATCATTCAGTTTGCACCTACTGTATACCATTTTGATTTTTGGAAGTTTGCATAGCAACAAGGCTGTGTTAAGCAGATTTTAAAACCTTTTTATATTTTTATTGATTTTAATTACAAACAGATAACATTCCAAACAGTCAAATTTAACAAATCAAAGAGAAAGAAAGAGATGCCAGCAAGCAAACCTACTTTATAAAAGGAGCAAGAAAAGAAGAATGTTATTTTCCCTGAAATGGAAGTTTATTCTAAAATGTTATTGATTAGATCCTGCCATGTTTTAAAAAGGTTTTGAATAAATCCTTTAACACTAGAATTACAGAGCCTACGAGAAAGCTCGTAAATCCGACCCACCTTAAATCCATTCTCACCTCTCCATCATTGTCTTTTGTCCTGTAAATATGCCGATAAGCAGCAAGCAGCCTGGTATCCCATCCCGTCCCCCCGCCCACCGCTGCAGTTCAATTTGCAAAGAAGTTTCTCAGTGCTCAGTGTTTATCTTCTGGTGAAGTGCTGGAGCTTTATAAGGGTAAAAAAGTACATCATCATTCGAATACATACATTTCATGTGTGTTCCGTGGTCAACAAAAATCTATGTAAAACGTAGTTAACAGAGAAACATTTTTCATGTTTTAGTAATAATTGAAAAATGTAAACATGAAATGTATAAGGTGTGAAGCCTGAAATACAAATATGAAAGAAACACTTTCACAAAAGGTACAAGTATAACAAAACAAATGTACTTTTATTCAAGAATTTAACAGAAGAAAAAAGAAAGCAGGGTACGGTAGGCGGTTGATATGACAGCTTGCGTGGTGCAATGCTAAGAACTGCTGCCTTCCAATCAAGAGGTCGCGGTTTTGATATCAGCTGCTTCCCAAATTTACCATTTTCAGTAGTGAGCAGCGCTATTGTTAATATCATACAATAAAAGCATACATTTGATTTGTGTCTGTAAATTTATAGTTAAAATTAGCGGTTTTTTTTCAGTTTTATTCTCTCACTCACATTCAAGCTTCCACACCCCGGATGGACGCGTTTTCAGATAAAGACGTGGTATAACAAACAAACTTGTTTTGTTACACCCCTCTTTTATTTGAAAACCGTGTCGAATCTTGTGCGCGAACAGACTGGGAAAACTGTGGACATGGATGTGAGGGGCGTCGTGACTGAGAATGACTGTGGGTGTCAATTTTTTATTCAGTTTTATTCTTGAGTGTTCCTGCTCACGCTGAATTAGTATGCACCTTCTGATCCATGATGTCAAAGCCGCACTGACAAAAAAGAGAGACTTAGGTATATATGACATTTGGAATAATTCATTTTATGACTTGTATTGTACATTTTTCGAACGATGTTGCACTAATGCAACATTATATTCATTTGCATACCTTCATGCGGTTGTAGTTAGTGACCGCATTTGGTTTTTTGTTCTGATCTTGTTGCCGCATGTTGGTGTTTCTTTTGAACTCCTGGAGATGCAGAGGACAGAATAGTACAGAGAGGTCAGTTCCACACTACATACAATCATCAGATTCAAATGTTAACAGTTCCCACACACACCCAAGGACCGTCTTTACGACATGTGTATAAGGTGTGAAGCCTGAAGACCAAATATCAAACAAACACTTTCACAAATGTACAAGTATAACAAAACAAGTGCGCTTTTATTCAAGAATATAACCGAAGGAAAAAAGCATGTTACGGTAGGTGATTGATGCGACAGCTTCGCGTATTGCAATGCTAAGAACTGCTGACTCCCAATCAAGAGGTTCTGGTTCATGCTGGCAGCTTCTTAAGTTTACCGTTTTGAGTAGAGAGCTGCTATTATTGTTAATATTATACAATAAAAACATACATTTGATTTGCGTCTGTTACAGCCGCTGTAAATTTATAGCGCATGTCAAAGTCAGCGCTTTTTATTCAGTTTTATTCTCTCAGTCGCGTTCACAAAGGCTGCATCTTTTCGCCTTCGCTCAGTGCAGCTGCGTTGTTCTTATATGTGAGTGGACGTTCTTTGGGGGAGGGCTTCTGTTCTCTTTCTCCGATCTGAGTTCACCTTTGTCATTGAGCATCATTATTTGAAAACAGCAGTGTCAGATCAGGGTGAGCGTGAACGCATAACTGAGAGAATAAAACTGAATAAAAAATGCTAACCATTACAAGTACCATACATTTACGCCTGCCTGTTACAGACTCAAATCAAATGTATGCTTTTATTGTATAATAGTAATAATAAGAACAGCTCACTACTCAAAACGCTTATTTTGGGAGTTGTTAAGACTGACCCCAGAACCTTCTGAATTGAATCAGCAACTCTAACCATAATACTATCCAAGAAGTCAGGACAATAAGCAACACTAACCTGATATCTTTTTCTTCGTTATTGTTCGGGGTGGGGAGTGCACATTTGTTCTGTTATACTTGTATCTTTTGAAAGTCCTTATTTGATATTTGGACTACAGTCTTCACACATTATACACTTCATGTCTACATTTTGTCATTAGTACTAAAACATGGAAAAAGTTTGTCTTTTAGGTATGTGTTCAACATTTCTGTCATCCTACACCTACACAGATCTTTGTGGACACGGAACACTGATAAACAAGGCTTCATTTAAGAGAGCTTTTTGCAGTTTCTCTGGCGGTGGAGGGATGGTATAGCAGGCTACTTGCTGCTTGGGATTATCGACACATTTACAAGACAAAAGACGCTGAATGGAGGCATGCAAGTGGATTTAAGGTGGGCTGGATTTACGAGTTTTCTCGTAAGCTTTGGTAATTCTAGTGTTAAGTGAGAGTTTGATTTTTTCCAACTTCAAGTAGTATAGAACATCGGCTACCCAGTAACTTAAGAGTAGCGTGGTTGGATTCTTCCAGTTGAGCAAGATAAGTTTATGTGATAGTATGTAGTAAAAAAAATAACAGTTTGTTTGTCCTTCTCCACTTTACGGCTGTCTGGGAGTACACCAAACACAGCTGTTAATGGGTTAGAGTGATTGTGACACCAAGGCTGTCTGATAGGCATGTAAAGATTTTTGACAAAAGTGTCCCAGTAAGGCTGGAGCTAGATTGAAATATTCACTGGTTGAATCTTGCCCTGGAAACATTTTGGACAATTTTAATTGAGATAAATGCACTTTCGATAAAAGTTGAGCGACTGAATGTTTTGCACATATGGAGCTTGAGTGTATTCTGTGCATGGCTGCCTTCCACTCCTTTTCTGAAATATTGAGTGGCGGATCCTTTCCTCAGTGTGCTCTGTGGTCTTTGAAAGGAAGAGACTTCAATATATTTTTATAATTTTTATAAATTGTAGAGATGCTATCTGAGTCTGATTGATCAGTAATTATTCTGGAACAGAACAAGGTTGAAGGTGAAGAAAATTAGGCAAGTTCTGTTTAGCAAAGTTTCTAGCTTGAAAGTAGTAGAAGAATTGCATTGATAAGAAGTTGTATTTGAAGCATAATTGTTTGACGGATGCAAAGACATTACCTATGTACAAGTCTCTTAAGTGTTTTAATCCCAGATATTTTCTAGACATTGAATAGAGTATATGTTTGAGAGGGTGGAAAAGGTAGTTGTTATGTAGAGATGCAACAAATATAAACTTTTCTGTCTTAAAGTGCTTCCTACATTGGTTCCATATTCTGAAAGAATGAAGGATAATTGGATTTTTAGTGTAATGATGGTGCGTTTGTATTAACTAGGTCACAGAGCAGGGAATATAAAGTACTGCAAGATTTTATTTCTGTTGCTGACCAGGTTTTTGAATACTCATCAATTTGTGTCAATGTTCTGGTTTTATAGCTTGTATATTTGCTGCCCAATAATAAAATGGAAGGTTAGATAGTGCCATGCCCCCTTCTGCTTTAGGTTGTTGTACAGTTGCCCTTTGAAATCGTGGATGTTTTGAATTCCAAGTAAATGAAGTTATAATTGAGTCTAATTTCTTAAAAAATTATTTGTTAATGTATAT
>NW_024377501.1:0-14694 GCF_016835505.1 Polypterus senegalus
ATTATCTATAGTAAGTAGGTCTTGAATCTTTGAAAGTTGTTACATATGTTTCATATTGATATTTACAGTCAGACATGCCCTACTTGTGGAAATGGTGGTGCTTGCTGTTGATGGAGAACTTTGATCTCAGGAGGTATTTATATTTTGGCTTCTGTACTATTTTGTCTCAGGTTTAGACACATTAAAATCTAAAAGTTTCTGTTAAGCTATGGTAAGCTTTTTGCACACTGGAGAGAGGACACCAAAGCTGTGCTTCAAGGACAACTTGTGCCCATTTTCAGAATGAAAAAGCGTAAGTTACCGGATGTCAGTCAGGTCAGTATTCATTTAAACACTAGTATAATTAAATGGTTAGTGACTTTTGACTCACTGTTAAAATAACTGTTCTGCATCAAAGAATAGGTAAGTTTTTATCCCCATTTGCTTGACACAGGAACCAGCAGTTGTTCAAGATCTGCATACTGCTGTGCAGTGGGTTTTCAAAATGAGGCTCTTTCCATGGACAAGTAACCACGGCAAAATATCTGTTCTTAAATAAAGAGGACCAGCAGAGGGTCTTAAGAGACATGCTGGAGGAAGAAGACACTGAAGCAAGGGACTTCTTCCCTTTTTTTCAGTGTGGGGAGGACATGGAACTCTTTCTAAAGGCATGTGTTGACGCAGGGACTAAGGGTCACTATGTTTGAGATATAATGGACGGAGGGAGGCAAAACTTGTTTGCTTTTTAATGTGTTATTTTTTCCAATGTAGATACAAAATTACAATTAAACTTATTTCAAAATTTTGTTCACTTGTTTCCATGTTCATACTTATACTACTAGAAGTTAAAATAAAAGATTACAGTGTAAATGTAACAGCATTGTTTGTACATGTAACTTTAAAATAAAAAGCTTACAGTAGCTATTAACAGTAATGTATTACCTAGTAATCAAAAAGAAAAGATATTGTCATATTTTATATATTTTACGTATAAAAAACACTGTTAATTAGAACTATGTTTGTTTCTCAGCAAACATCAACAGTAACAAAAAACGCAACTTAGTTTTCGCTGTCAAGTCGGGATGCCTTAATTTATCTATTTTAAGTACATCCGAGCATTTTTAAACCTTTTATTCAAATATATTGCAAATACGGGATACTACACAAAAACAACATTTCATGTGAGACATAACTGTGTTTAAATTTGAAGTCACGCGCTTCCGCCTTACTGTGGGGTGACGTGGTTTCCGCTTACTGAAAACTCAACACCTTACAGTGGCTGCAGCCAGATGCTCTGGCTTATTCCTCCTCCTGCCTTCTTCTCTCTTCTCTCTCTTTAACCTCTGTTCATTGGTTGTCTTTTTCCTTTCTCGATTCTCGCTCCCTCTTGCACTCGCAGCATCAGCACCTCCCAGCTTCAATTAGGGTTGCGGGCGGTCCTACACCTGTGTAGTTAGCGAGGACTGTCTGCTCCTGAATCGTGATATGGGAACCGCTTCCCATGTTACCATGCCCACCCTACTGAAGACATGAATGTGGCAATTACTTATTTAAATCTCCAAACACCGACAGACAAACACAACTGACCTTCCACAGGTCTGGGTCCCTGTGTCCCATGACTACTGAGAGATTCCCGTCCGACCATGGCTCATGTCCCCAAAGGCCATGGTGCTCAAATGGGGCTCTCAGTCCAAGACTGACTCCTGATGCCTTCCTGGGCTTCTGCAGCCACCTGATCACTACAGCAGCCCCTGGGTGTTGGCCACTGCCTCTCCAGGGGCTCTCCACACCGCTGTCTGTCTCTGCTAGCTCAGCCATTCTTTTACACCAGCTCTTCTCCCTCCTGCCTCTTTCTCTCTCTTCTTTCTTCCTTTAACCTCTGTCCTCTCCCACCCTCACACTCACACTTCCCTTTTAAAACGGGATGTTACTCATCTGCAGCAATCAGAAGCTGCTGCCATCAATAATGGTCATGGGCTATTCTGCACCTGTGCACTAAATGCAGGGCTGTCCAGTCCTGCATCTCGCATGGAATCGCCGCCTCTGCTACCACATCCCCACCTGAAGACACGAGTCTGGTAATTATTTATTTAAAAGATGCCAGTCAGCTACAGACCTCACTTTATCAAAATAACACTCTACATCCCTCCCTAATGATACAGTGGTAATTCTAAGATAAAGGAAAATGACACTGAACAAAATATACAGTTAGCTTTTTAATTTTATAGATAAAAAACTTGATGGAAGCTCTTCATAAAGCCCAGTACTTGCGTTGGTTCCTAGAAACTGACCTCATTAACTTTGAAGTAACGTATATTATTCTAGGCATGGGTAGAAACAATGTCGCCCATCTACCTGTAGATGAGCTTCTATGTTCAATGCAATTGTCACAGCTGATATACTTTTCTCACAGTCTGGTTCCAAAATAAAACATGAAATTTGCAAACATGGGATACAATATTTTGCTGGCATAGCTTTCACCTGAAATTTCACATAGCAACTGTTGACCATAAATTGCATGCTACACCCCAGAATACAATGAATATACAGGTGTAAAGGTGTTACTAATAATCTGTTCATTGAGTGTAAACCATAAGCATATGAATTAAATTTAAGCTCCAGAAATAAACTGACTAACCTAATTTGCAGAATAATGATTATGTTTAAACTTTTATCCATGATTCTGGCTTACTGTATTCTCACCAATGTATGCAAAGAACACAATATCATCATCCAAGCAATACATGACATGACGCCAGAGAGTTTTTCCAGCATGAAGTTATGGAGGACTTTTTTTACTGTATAAGGAGTAACTGTAAAGAGTGGTGTTGCCAAAGCATTTTTCACATCAAATTTGCTGATGTGAAAAACATTGTGACCCTGTTCAGCAAATTTTTTTCTGAAAATTCACCACACAGCTGTCTTAGAGAATTTTTTTCTCTCAGACCTCCATGAGTCTGAGCCTGGCCAGCATGACATCACAGAGCTGTAGAAGCCATGTTGGATGGGGATATCACTACCCGTCCTGCACTATTACTTATGCTTATATGCAGAAATTTTATGCATGCACACTGTGAATATACTGCACCTCATGGTTTATGCCACTGCTCAATCTGCTTGGAGCACGTGAATAATTTATGCCATATACACGCATTCTTGATGTCACTTCCCAATTGGTTCTCCAAATGGATTTGCACCCCACAAGTGTTACAAAAAAACCAAAACTATTTTCATCTGAGGAGTACATGTGCTGACCATAATGAGAATATTAAAAAATATACACATTTCATTGTGTGGCATAGCATCACTGTACACTGAAGCTTAACTACTGGATAAAACCATGTTATTCTCACTGCTCTGTAGTGTGGCAGATCAGATATTGACAGGGACAATCAGAGAGTATATAATGCTTATCCTTTACATCACTGGCTCAGTGGCATCTTTTTCAGCACTTGTATTGCTAAGTTTTATGGTAAATTAGTTGTAATGCCAGTTCACAGCTTTAATTATTTTCAGCTGGGAACATTTTTATAGCATAAACAAATAGCAGCAATTTGAGGCTTGTTTTACCAGAGAGTGAGAGAGATTGATTGGAATCTTAGCCTTTACATTAAAGAAAGTGGAGTAATAAACTGAGAGAAATGAATTGGAAGTGTAATTCTGTGCAATTAGACAGATGGCAAGGAAAACTATTTTAATATACTCCTACCTTTTTATTTTGTCCTTAAAGTAAAAAGGACACCACTTGAGTTTGGACAGTGAGGTTATTTCAAATGTAGCAGCTTATATATTTCCATAGGAAAAAGAAAAGATAAAAACAAATTTGAAATTTTGTTTAGTAAACAGTAGGCATGTTAGCTTAACAGTAAAATGTGTCTTTTAGTTATAAACCTGTTAAGCATGTTAGCCTTGTGTCTTCTTGATAAACAACTTATGAAGATTTCATGCATTTGCGGCTTTTTTAAAGACATTTATTGTGCTTATTATTTGTTGCTCTGTGTCATACAGCATAAGTTTTCATAAGAAACAAGTACTACATAATTAATATGGTAATTCATATTTATAATTACACCTCAAGAATTACAAATGTTTAACTGATACACTGAAGAAAAAAAAACACACCTGTATAAATATAGTAAATGTACATTTTAACAGCAAAAAACTGTAGTATAATTATTAATTAAAAATGATTAAAAACTATAAGGAATGTATATTTACATTTAAGCAGTGTATTATTGGCAATATCAATTTTAACTGATTATGTGAGCATGTTTTTTTTTTATTTTTGAAATAGTGAAAACTACTTTTTAAAAAAAAAATAAGCCTTATTTCAGATATAGTAGGTACATTACACATAAAAATATAATGTTATTCATTTTAGTAGTTTTTTTGGTCATTGAGCAAAAAGCCTACAGGATTTTATTGTGTTAATAAAAAATGAACAGTTAACACTTGTGGTCTATAGTTTAGTTATAAAAATACACTTTAATTTAGGACATAAGGGTACTAAGTATCTCATTATGCAGGAGCTTAGTGTGAAAAGTTTTTTAAAGGGATACAGGAAAAAAAATAGAAATCCATATAGAGATTGGTGATTAGTAACATTGCATCAGTGATTGGTATTGGCCTTAGAAATCCTGATCAGAGCATCCCTGGTTAGCACTGCTGGCTCAGAGCTCTATGTCACATTTCTGACGACAATAACCAGTCAAGTATAGTTCGCAGATGTTTCGAGCCATTAGGTACATTTTAAAGACTATTGTACCATTAAAGTAAACTCAACACTAGTTCACTACTAGTTGTAGTAGTTCACTGCTTCCCCATTGATTTCAATGCATTTCACGGAGTTCAGTGAAATTCCTGATATTTCCGGATTTTTGCTGAACTCAAGGCAAAGCAAAAGCAGTAAAGTTTACTCACCACTAGTGAAGAGTGCAATCTATCCACTCACAGATAGAGTACAACAGAAGACAATATTTGCAGCCTTTCATATTTCATTTTGTCTGTGATAGATATCCCATGCCACTATGTGGATTATTATTACCTTAAAACATTTGATATCTCTTGCCCTATGTGTACCTTCAGTGCCTTACCTAAGTATCCTAGTGTGTCTGAACATCTCGACTGCTGCTTCCTCTCTTGAGCATGTTACCGTGGAAGTCAGTTTCTCAGACTCTGTCATTTTTAGGACTCTTTCTTGACTCCTGTCCTGTTTTATATCTCCCATCTTTAAAGGTGACTCACAGAGTGCCTCTTACACCTGTACTCTTGTCTTACACTTGCATTTTCACTTTGATCACGCCACCAAACCCTAAACTGACCTAATCACACCAAAGTCAAACAGACCAATGAAATTGCTCGTATGGTCCGGACACATACAGACCTTTAATTATATATTACATAGATTATGTTGTAGACTATAATTTTGCTCCCCAATGTTTACTGGTTATTACTAAAGGGCACACGATTCCTGTAACATTGTAAATTTTAAAACAGATAGCTCATCCATATTAAAAGTTATAAGGTCAGTAAATTTAGGAAACAAACTATATTCAGTATTAAAGTAATTGTTTAGCAATGCTGCATTATAATTTTAAAGTCCTGTGTTCAGAAAAAGGACCAAGCGCTTTTGTGTGGAGTTCTCCCTTGTCCACATTATTTTCCTCTTGGTACTTAGATTTTGCCAACATTTCAAAGGCAAAAGTGTAGGCAAGTGGTGTGTACTTGGTCATGTTCCAGCAGCAGAATCTATCAAAAGGTAGATTCTTATGTTGTGAGTTAGACTTTGGCTCATGGTGGCCCTGTATTGTTATGAATGGGTCTGAAAAACAGACAATTGAGGAAATGCATCTTAAAAGTTATGAACAAACTACAGCCCAATAAAAAAAGCATTTCCAATAATAAATTTAAATGTAATCCATAAAGTTTAATATTCACGCCACTCAGCTCTAAGTGCTAAGTGACAAGACCAACATATCTAAAGTAATTCTTCATACAGAATGAAACAACAAAAAAAAAAAAAATTCATTACAGTTCCTGCATGCTGATGTTACTGTTGCACTAATAAATTGTGTAAATTCTGAAAAAAATCTGAACTGACCCTTGTAAAGTCAATTAGATTTTTCTGTTCAAAATAATATAGATATACATACAATAGAACATCACTTTTCCAAAATTTATAGAAAACTATATAGGATTCTTTCAGGAAGGCAAAATCAATCATTGAACAAGTATCTTGTCACAGCAAATCACAACAGATTGTTCATAGTAAATGTCATACCAGCTGGTAATACTCCAAATGCTGTTAAATGATAAGTTCAGTATTTTACAATCAAGGTGTATATTAATTTCTCACGCAAATATATGTTCTATAGTAAAGCATTTTTTAAAATAAATTTCTTTCAGCATATACTTTTCACCTTGAAACGCTGTCTCCAAGTGCTGTTATTGACATTTTTGAATATTGATGCCCAGTTATGAATTGCTGTTTTGTTCTGTGTATAACTAGGCAATAAATTGCTGAAGACGACCACATCACTCACAATGTTTCACTATAAATATGGAAGCTTATTTCATTATTTCACAAAGATACTGCATTCTGCTGCATGGAGGACAAGCAAGATAGAGATGTAACACATGTGTAACCTGCAATCAAGTGATAAGAACTTAAAAGACATTATAGACATTAATTTAGTTTTAATCATGTTAAAATTTAGTGTAGACATTTTAGTAGAGGCAGTGGTGATGCAGAGCTGTTATACCTGTCATATACAGCACCAGGGGCTAGATGAAGTCTGCACATTCTCCCTTATGTATTTACGGACTGATTGGTATCAGTGAGTGTCATTGAGTTTACTCCCAAAGAACATCGCCTTAGCTTTTATCTGATCCTCAGCAAGAGCTACTACAATGCCTCTATAAAATTTGAAATTTGGTTTGTAGGGCTTCCAATTGCATCATTGTGATACACTTAATATACAGTAATGTCAGCTGGAGATACAAGGTTTATGTCCTTGTGTATTAGCTTGTTTCTTTTTAAGATTAAAACAACATCACATATCTACCTATCTATAAATACAGTATGTTGACTATTCACTAATACACATTTTCTCAATAAGTGTTGCTCAGGCTTTTCTTTAATAATTGCTTCCATTAATTTACCAATGATACATGTTAAGGACTGGCAAACAGTTTCCAGTACTGGCAGTTTCACTTTTTTATATAATGGGACGATTTTTGTCAATGCCCAATCTATACTAATAAAAGGCAAAGCCCTCACTGACTCACTCACTCACTCATCACTAATTCTCCAACTTCCCATGTAGGTAGAAGGCTGAAAGTTGGCAGGCTTATTCCTTACAGCTTACTTACAAAAGTTAAGCAGGTTTCATTTCGAAATTCTACACGTAACGGTCGACAACATCTTCCATGTTGAACTTTCTTGTTTATAGCCCCATATTCACGAAATTTGGTAGGCGGCTTCCTGCCAACTGAGAACCGATGTACGTACTTATTTCGATGGTATGCGCCTCGTCGGCCGCCATATTGAACTTTCAATGTCACTAATTTTCCAACTTCCCGTAGGTAGAAGGCTGACCCCATCTTCATGAAATTTGGTAGGTGGCTCCCTGCGTTAACCAAAACTGATGTATGTATTTATTTCGTGGTATGATTCCACTGTCGGGCCGCCATATTGAACTTTCCATCACTAATTCTCCAACTTCCCATGTAGGTAGAAGGCTGAAATTTGGTAGGCTCATTCCTTACAGCTTACTTACAAAAGTTAAGCAGGTTTCATTTCAAAATCTTACGGTAATGGTCATGAAATAGCTGACAACGCTTTGCCATATTGAACTTTCTTATTTATGGCCCCATCTTCTCGAATTTGGTAGGTGGTTTCCCTACGCGCAACCAAAACCCATGTACGCATTCCTTATTTCAGTGGTATGATGCCACTGTCCGCCAGCCATATTGAAGTTTCCAATGTCACTAATTCTCCAACTTCCCGTGTAGGTAGAAGGCTGAAATTTGGTACTTATTTCGGCGGTTTGATGCCACCGTCAGATGCCATATTGAACTTTTCAACGGTCTTTGTTACTTATGGGCCCATCTTCAAGAAATTTGGTACCTGGTTCCCAACGCCACGAACTCCTACTTATGTGCCATAAACCATTGCCTGCAGCTCGGTCACCGTGAGGCGTGTTGGGTACCCCATCCCAACGCCTCCCCATGTTGTTGGCCCTGCCCATATAAAAGTCAGTTTGATGCTTCACCATGAGATTCACGCCTCCCCTGCTGATAACTACAGTCTTTAATTTAATCCATGGCTTCTCCGCTGTTATATTGTCTTACTATTATGATTATAGTTATTGTGTAGGTATTTAGACTTACTTACATTGTTCAGGTACCCATTTCCTTTATCATTCCAACACCCATTACCATGTCTATCGAGGTGATCACCATCAATCAAAGAACTGTCACTTTACCGAGTGGTTTATGCCCGGAGATGGCACCTACGCTTTCCATTCTCTTCGACATTGCACGCAATCAGGCTCACTCTTGATATCCGGAGGAACATTGTGTCTTATGTATTGAATGACTGGGACAGGTTCAAGGTGTGGACTGATGACGGTACAGGAGATAATTATTCTACACAAGAGCACTGGAAGAGTGAAATGCTTAAGCCCTTCACCTATGCATCTGCATGTGAGTTGATGGCTGTCGGTGAATTGTTCGGTTGTCGTTTTCAATTGTACCGAAATGGCCAAATATTTTACACCTTTTGACAACCGCCAATGCCTCTTAAAGATCTTAGATTGACAGGTGACGATTTCAGTAGTGGACACTTTGATGTTTATGAATGTTTAAACTCTTAAAAGCTAGATGTGAAGTTATCGATGAAACCGGTTGTATACTTACAACGCTTGACAAATGCCAAATGTCTCTTCAACACAAGTCCTACAAATATAGTCGTAATTGAAAAAAACCATGAAACTTAAACCGATTATGACAGCAGCAATCCAAGCTGTGAGATTTGAAACAAGATTACTGTTCACATGGCCAACTGCACGCTGCATGCTCAAGAGTAAGCTCACGCACAGCTTGGTCATATTACAACGAGGCTCGAACTCACAATGTGGTATACAAAGAGATCCTTAGCAAATAATTATTGGTATATTTTCCTTCTCAGTTTAAAAAAGGTTTAATGTTCTTCTTAATAAAAAATTTTACGGTAGTATCAGCCAGTAGCGCGGGTATTTTGCTAGTCTTAATACAGGGAGTGCAGATTATTAGGCAAGTTGTATTTTTGAGGATTAATTTTAATATGGAACAAACACAGTGCTATCAGTCAATCCAAAATGTTAATAAACCTGAAACCTGAATGTTTCTAACGAAATGTGAGTGTGAACATCATCAGGGAATACATATGTGCGACAATTATTAGGCAACTATTAGTGTGCAGATTTATTATGCAACTAAAGGAAAAATGAAAATTTTCCCATCTCACTTGTTTATTTTCATCTGTTATAGTGAGAATAATAAACAAACACCTCAAAATTTACAAATAAACATCTCTGACATTTCAAAAAATAAATCAATCAATCAATGACCAATATAGCTACCCTTCTTTCCAATAACAGTCATAAGCCTTTCCATTCATGGAGTCTGTCAGTTTCTTGATCTGTTGACGATCAGCTTTTGTGGAGCAGTGACTACAGCATCCCAGACACTCTTCAGAGAGGTGTATTGTTTTTCTCCCCCGTAAATCTAGCGTTTAAGAAGTGCCCACAAGCTCTCGATAGGGTTTAGGTCAGATGAGGAAGGGGGGGCCATGTCATTATTCCTTCATCTTTAAGGCCTTTACTGGCTGGTCACACAGTGGAGAACTTCGATGCAAGTGATGGAGCATTGGCCTGCATAAAATCATGGTCTTTTCCTGTATCACTGTTTGAAGAAAGTGTCTTGAAAAACTGGCAGTAGGTTTGGGAGTTGATTTTGAGTTCATCTTCAATGCAAAAAGGTCCAACTAGCTCATCTTTAAAAATACCAGCTCATACCAGTACCCCACCTCCACGTTGGAGTGGAGCTCTGTGCCATTACTGATCCACAGGTCCATCCATCTGGTCCATCAAGAGTCACTCTCATCTCATCGGTCCATAAAACCTTTGAAAAAATCTGTCTTCAGATATTTCTTGGCCCAGTTTTGGCGTTTCAACTTATGTTTCTTGTTCAGTGGTGGTTGGGTTTCAGCCCTCCTTACCTTGCCATGTCTTTGAGCACTGAACACCTTGTACTTCTGGGCACTCCAGGTAGGTTGCAGCTCTGGAATATGAAAGTACTGGAGGATAATGGGTTCCTGGTAGCTTCACGTTTGATTCTTCTCAAATCTTTGGCAGCTAATTTGCGTCTTTTGTTCTCAACTTTCGTTTCTTGCGACCCTGTTGACTATTTGCAACAAAATGTTTTGATGGTTCTGTGATCACACACCAATATCTTAGCAATTCAAAAGTGCTGCATCCCTCTGAAAGACTTTTACAATTTTTTGACTTTTCAGAGTCAGTTAAATCTCTTTTTGGCCCATTTTGCCTGAGAAAACTAGCTGCCTAATAATTCTGCACACCTTGATATAGGGTGTTGATCTCCTTAGGCCACACCCTCCCTCATTACACAAATACACATCACCTGGCGTGCTTAAATCAATAAGCATTCAAGTTAATACAGCTTGGAGTTGGAATATCGCATTAAAAATGATGATATGGTCAAAATACTCACTTGCCTAATAATTGCACACAGTGTATATTTCCTCTACATGCCACAATGTTTGAAAAGTACATTTTAAAGTTTCCTATACCTTTAAATATTAATAATGTCCTTCCCCATTCTAAGATAAATGTTTTCCAGTCCTGGCAATTTATTTGATTTGAAAAATATCAATTTGGACAAATTTGCTGTTTAATTTAATTAAATTTATATTTTATTTCAACATTACTGATTCTAAAACACTCCACCTTCTCTTTGACGATACTTTTAGGTCTAAAACATTGAAAGAGGCTCTTTTGTTTTTGTAATTTTAAACACAGGTTTGTAAAACCCATGGCCCTAAAGAAACACAAATATTTCATTTTCTCTCTATACAGTACAAAGAAAATACCAAACAAAAATGACCAAAGTAACATTTCATAAATTGTACAAAAATTCCTGAAACAAATGTGAAGGTGAAAAGAAAACAAAACTAAATACTAATGATGCACAAATAAAGACAGGCACACAGAATTAAAAACTTAAATAAAAGATTCAACAATCAAAACAGGAAAGAAGACTAAAATTTTAAAAACCAGAAAATCTAAAAGAAAAGTCAGAAAATAACAACCTTTTGCAGAAACAGGCATTCAAAATTTTATATAGTCATCATTAGAGACTGCTTTATCAACTACAGCAGTTTTTCCAAACCTTGGACCAGGGAGCACACTGTGGCTTCAGGTTTTTGTTACAATCAGCTTCTGTTTTTAATTGGACTTCTACGCTAATTAAGTGATGTGTTATTTCCCAAGTTCTGTGTTGTTGGGAATAATATAGAAATTAGAAAACTAAGTTTGGAAAAAAATAAAATAAATAATAATTAATTTAAAGTTTAATTAATCCATTATTTACTAATTAGTGGGTCTGACTCTAAAGTAGTTGCAGCCTTTGATTAATGCGTGTTGTTTGCCAGCATCTTGTTAATAAGATACAACAAAAGGGAAAAACTACACAGAGAAAGGGCAAAATATAATGCAATCAACAAAAGAAAGTTAAGCATTTAAATCTATAGCAAAAGCAGAAATATTTCTAAATGTCTTATAAATGTAAAAATCATGCTACTGTGCTTTTCTGAATGTAGAATTAAAGAAAAATAAAACCAACTAATTAAATGAGATCATTGTTATCAGGTGTTGTCACTAATTAGGAATGTGGTTGGAACAAAAACCTGCAAACACAGTGTGCTCTTAGGACTGAGGTTGGGAAACACTAAACTGCAGCATCAAGGGTTCCCACCCCCTTGGGCACAATAGATAAAAATAAGACATATGACAAACTAAAATTAACAAAAAGAGAAAAATACAAAATGAAACACAGTAAAAAAAAATTAGAAAGAAACAAATGTTTTCAGTAATAACATAAAATAGTTAAAAAAAAAAACACAAAAGATTTTCAGTGCCCTTCTGGTTTCAAAGTACTGTTACTTGTCCCAGCAGCGAGCTATGTTGTTCTAAAGACAACAAATGTTCTATGAAAATGTATCCATCTGTCCTATACCTAGAACTGAGCACTGCATTAAACTTTATGATCAACTCAGTCTGACATGAACTGGCAAACTACACAGGCAAAAAAAAAAAAAAACAGAAAAATCACATTTTCAGTTCTTTTTAACAGCAAAATTCTCTGTTTAATTTCTTCTTGCAGAGCAGGCACAACAGGATACATCAAAGCTCCGGCCAGGAGCCCATTGACATTCCTAAGAAGACAACACACTATGTGTTTCAATCCCCCTAATACTCGAGTCCTCTACTGTTATTATCTTCCAGTTCCTAGGGGTTACTTTAGAGCTGACTCTTCTAGCCTAATGCTCCAGAGTGATCAGAGTCATTATCCAGTGCTGCAATGACCTGAAAAATGTCTAAATGTTGGGTTGATGCCTTTGACAAAGCATGCTTCTTCAATTGCTCTATCATATTACTGTGACCCACCTGTCTCTTTCTCTGTAGACTGCAGTCTACTCCTGTGTCATTCTAGTTGTGCACGCTCACACTATTTCTCATGCAGCCCTTCGAAAATTTAAAAGCCTGTACATCAGCTGTCCTACTCTGTCTTTTATTTCCGGCCCCAGGAGTGGTTAAATCATTTGGCACAAAGTCCCATCTCACGAGCGAGAGTTCTTGATATTTTTTGATCTATAATTTAAAAATGGAATAAGAATCTGAAAATCTAACAACATCCCATTAAAATTCAATAAATTCTGAAAAGAATGATACCAAACATATGTAGGTTTTAAAATAAGCCTGATTTAAAGCGTGACATAAAAATGTCACTGTTGCACTCTCATACATATATATATATATATATATATATATATATACTGTATTATATATAACAACAATTAGAACAAACAAAGAAATGATGAAAACTGAAAATTCAAAGCTATTTCACTCAAAGACTCAGTCTTATAATTGCCTTAAGGTAGGGGCTCGTCTCCTGTCCTCTCTGGTCCATTAATAAATGCCCTTTTCCAGTGGAGTGCATATTTTTATACAGTGTGATCTGGAAGAGGCAGAACAGCTGGTGACCTCAGTTGACTTTCTTCTGATGTGGAATGGTAGTGCTTACCTTATCAGAGCCCTGATGGTTGTCCCCTAAGCACTGTTTGGCAAAATATAATTTCATAATATCCAGTTTTTTGGTTTTTTTTTTAAATACCAAAATAACCTTTTTATTTCATACATGTAGTGGTTCTTATCCTCCCTTAGTACAGAATGATGTTTTACTAGTTGGTTCACTCTCAAATTAATAAAAAAAAATAATTAGTTACAACAGTGTATTATCCCAGCTATACCAGATGGAATGAAGGAATTCACTGAAATCAATGTTTAAGCAAACTATAACAAAAATTAAGAATGTGAAAAAAACCCTTTGCATTGTATGAAGCATTTAAAAGTACTATGCGTAAGTGATCAGCAGCACATCCTATTTAAGGCTGCAGTTCAATGTCTTCAAATACAAAGGAAAACTGGCAAAATGCCTAAATGTGGCATTGTTTAGTATGAAAAAACACAAGCTAATATATCAGTTAACTCACCATCTCTTATGTTCACACCTAGCAGCCGGTCAATGTCATGGCGGTGCATGTCTGCTCTGTGAAATACTGTACGTTAATGAAATGATAATTTCATGGACCCCAACAGTGGCATTCAAATGCGAATGAATCAAAGTCTGATGTACTATTAACATTTAGAGTGCAGCGTCTTTAAACATCTACTTATCATGTTAAACGCTGTGCTGTTATATAAAAGAATTCATCATTGTTAGATAATTATAAAAATCATACTTATACTCTGGTCATAAGTTTCTAATTATTATTAAGAATTCATTTCAGGTTATACTGCAGACTGCTGACAAATAGAACAAATACTATGAACCAATTTTGTCTCTTAACTGTTTTGATTTTTTTTTTATTATTGTTTTATTTTGGTAGAGTAATATATATATATTGCTCTACTTTCCCCCATTGTATTATTAATATGTAGCCATAGAATGCCTAATTTCACAGACTTACCACTGTTTATAAAGGTATTATTCTATATAAAACTTATCCCCACCTTCCCTTCTATATCTTTAACCACGGGCAATTAGATGTAGTAAAAAGACAAGCAGGAGTTAAGTTACACATAAAATAATGTATTACTGATTATATTCATAAATAATAACAAAATGCAAAGTACATTTGAATATTGGCAAACATACAACCTGATAAAATGGTGATGTGTAATTAAGGTGGCACACAGACTTGTAGTTACTTAATGTCTCCAGTTAAGGCATCATTGGAGCTCAGCTTTTAGCCACATGTCTGTTCAAAATGGCTGAAGCTGTGCTCTTCATTGTGTTGTCTTCAATTTAAAGATACTTTTACATCATCACAGGTTAGCAAGAGAGATGCGACTTTCATCATATGTTGATTAG
>NW_024377502.1:0-14583 GCF_016835505.1 Polypterus senegalus
AAAAAAAAGGTCCATAAAAAAAGGGGATTGTATTTTACCTCCAACGGGAAACCTTTATAAAAAAAAAGTTGGGACGTTGATTATTCATATTTCAACCATCTTAGATGGGTAGCCAGCTATATTAAATTAATATTTTGTATAATGGGTATATGTATAGGGAAATTTAAATGCTAAATTGAAATTTGGCTTTGTGTGTGTGAGTATGTCTGAAAATTGACTGCCCCTGTTCAGAGTTGGTCCCTATCATATATAAATTGTTTTGGGATAGGCTCTGCACCGATTCTGAATTAGATACGTAGGTAAAAAAAAGGATGGATTGATTTTGGGAATATAAAATATTTAGTTATTTCAAAAACTCATTACGGGGTGCCTGGAAAGGGAAGGAAAACAAGGACCATCTGGTCCAGCAGGAGAGAAGGTGAAGCTGGAATCCAGGATTGCCTGGAAAGGGAAAAGGCGGCCCAACCCGTAAGCTAATTTTAAATATCTACTTTATTTAATTGAATGTTAAACAGAACACCTGTAATCAAGACCAATATGAAAATACATATTTAATGTATATTCAGGAAAACTTGGGCTTAGAAAATGGTATGGTAGGATTATAGTACAATGAAGAACAGATAACATTAAAATATTTCTATTGTTTATAATAGAGTGCATGCACCAGTTACTTAAATAGCAATTCTCGGTATATTTCAGATTAAATATTGCAGTCTTTGTTGTTCCTTTATTTGGAACTGGTTAATGTTGTGTGGGTTTACTTTAAATAAAGCTGAGAATACATTATTTACTTAATTTTGTATGGGTTTGTTTTTAAATACAAACTGAGAAGAATTTTATTATCATGTTTAGTCGCCTGAAAATAGTTATGGCACCATATGCAAATGAAATATTATTAATTCCTCTGTTTACTCAAATTGTGTATTGGAAAGGAAATCAAAGATATGAACAGACTGAAGAAACAAAATTATAAAACTGGTATTGATAGATAGATAGATATGATAGATAGATAGATAGATAGATAGATAGTAGATAGATAGATGAATAGATAGTAAAGATAGATAGATAGATAGATAATAACCCAAAGGGGGAAATTCACATACTCCAGCAGCAGCATACCTGATAAGAAACAATTTTAAAATTTAAAAAGAGTGATAACAATGAAGGTATAACAGACAGACAATAATTTTTGTATAATACTAACATTTACCCAAAGGGTGGAACTGAAAAAGTCGCATAGTGTGGGAGGAACATCTCCTCAGTCTGTCAGTGGAGCAGGAGTGACAGCAGTCTGTCACTGAAGCCCCCCTGTCTGGAGATGATCCTGTTCAGTTGATGCAGTGGATTCTCCATGATTGACAGGAGCCTGCTCAGCGCCCGTCACTCTGCCACAGATGTCAAACTGTCCAGCTCCGTGTCTACAATAGAGCCTGCCTTCCTCACCAGTTTGTCCAGGCGTGAGGCATCCTCTTCTTTTTGCTGCCTCCCCAGCACACCACCCGTGTAGAAGAGGCGCCACAACTGTCTGATAGAACACTGCAGCATCTTTGCAGATCTTGAAGGGACACCACCTTCTAAGGAAGTATAGTCGGCTCTGTCCTTTCTTACACAGAGCATCAGTATTGGCAGTCCAGTCCAATTTATCATCTAGCTGCACTCCCAGGTATTTATAGGTCTGCACCCTCTTCACACAGTTGCCTGTGATGATCCGGGTCCATAGGGGCCTGGTCCTCCTAAAATCCACCACCAGCTCCCCCTTTGGTTTTTGCGGTGTTCAGTTGTAAGTGGTTTGAGTTGCAAACTAAAGTAAACTAAATAGTTTAAAGTACATCTATATACATGTATAATAATTTAAGTACATTTGTCAAAAAGGTTGCATTCTAGGAGTGACAGGTTAATGACATTTTTAAGCCTTTCAGTTAATTGACTCTGTCCCTTGATTAATTAATACAGGACTGTGAGAAGTTAAAATGGTGGTATTCAATCTAAATGGTGGCACTATAAATCACTACAATTGCCATATACAATTCTAGTTGTATAAAGAAATTGAACCTGAATATTCTGGAATTCTGTAAAGTGGAAACTTTAAACATCGGTTAAAATCTAAGTGACAGCAATTGCAAATGTTATTAAAGTTTAAGGTCCATAGGAATGTAGACAACCTTTTGGACGTCCAAAAAGGGAAAAAATCAACCCAAGAATGGGTAGAAGGATAGTGAAAATGGTAGGAAAAAAGCCAAGAAAATTTTCCCAAAAGAGGTTTACAAGCTGAACTCTAAGGTCAAAGTCCATCAGTGTGTATTCCCCATCACTTACTGAGTGACAGGGGGCTCAATAGAAGAAAGCATAGGAGGACTCCACTTTTGAAAAAAAAACATAGAAAAAGCCAGACTGAAATTTGCTAAAATGAGTATTGACAAGCCACAATGCTTCTAGAAGATGTCTTTTTGACTGGTGAGACATAACTGAACGTTTTGGCAAATCCCATCAGCTGTATGTCCACAGATGAAAAAATGAAGCTCTCGAAAAAAAAACCATACTTACTGTGAAATATGGAGGAGGCTCAGATGTTTTGGGGCTGCAGGGTGATTTAAGTCTGTGATGGAACAATGAAATCTCAAGACCATTAAGACATTATGGAGTGAAAATATTGCTCCAGTGGCAGCTCTCTCAGTCATTGGTCATGGATCCTCCAAAGGATAAAAGACCCAAAACACACAACTAAAGCACCCAAGAATGACTAAGAACAAAACATTGGGCTATTCTAAAGTGGCCTTCTATGTCTAATTTGAATTCTATGGAACATGCAGCCTGGAGAAGGCCTCCTTCAAACCTGACACACCTGGAACAGTTTGCTCAGGAAGAGTGGGCCAAACTACCTGTTGAAAGGGGTAGAAGTCTCACTGATGGCTCCCGGAATCGCTTGTTTGCTGAGACTGCCTCTAAAGGTTGTGCAACAAATTATTAGGTTAAGGGTTCTATCATTTTTGCCCATCCACTGTTATTTGATTTATTATTTTTCATATTCTTTGACTAAAACCTAAACAAAGTATGATTTCCATTAATACTGAACTAAGAAAAGATGGGTGCCAATTACTTTTGTCAGTTTCAAGTTATTTCAGAGACAATTGTGGGTTCTTCCTTCTTTCGTGGAAGGGTACCAACAAATTTGTTAATTAAAGAGGTCCTAAAGAATAATTTTAGTATTTTTTAAGTTAAGTAATTTCTTCTTAAACATTGTATATATGCATTTGCCATGTGAAATTGTGTTCTTAAGTTAAGGCTTCCATACATTTAATAAAGTGTCTTGACCACACTGCTGCTTTACAATGGAGGGTTATTGGTCACGGATAAAAAAGCTTAAAACTTATCAAATACAACCGTTTTCAAACCAAGACAGCGGGAGTATTGATCTGCACCTTTTGTATTTCCAATGCATTTTTGGGACAACAAATGGGACCTAGAATCGTTTTATCGTTTATTCCTGGTACTATTTTCCCCTCGTGGTAAAGATATAAATTCTACTTTCTTATGTGAGATTGTTATACATATGAAAATAAATTGAAACAAAACCAACCACTGGGACAACGGTAATCAAATTCTTGCCTCCATCCACTCTTTTAGAGACAGTTGGTTTTAGGTTAAGTCTGAATGGATCCAGTAGACGTTTGTGTTTGATGTGGATGTGGGATCTAATCCCTGATCATACTATGTAGCAATGTCTCTGGTCCTACAGTTACAGTAGATGAACATAATGTTTAAAATGTACTCAAACAAATTTTTCTTTAAAAATTTTAAACTAATCAACCTCTGTAGTTTTATGCATTTTATGAACTGTATTAATTAATTATGAGCAATAGAACCTTACATTAAAGGATGATGGGTATTTTTTTTAATTTATGATGATAGTGAATTTAAAACCATATACTGCATATATTGTAATAAGTACAATAATATATTTTATACACTTACCTTTCTTTAAATGGTTTAACTAGAATTCAAAAAACATAAATCTCTCCCCATAAATTCATAGTTGAATTTCTGATTGTTTAATGTATAAATATTTAGATTTTCCTTATGCTTTTTTAAACACAAATCCCCACAATTGAAGATATTATTCTAATATTTACCTTGTAAAACAAAGTTGGAAGAATTACTTAGTGCTTAAAAATAGAAAGGGCAGTGTCCAGAGCCTGAGTTATAATGTTTAACCTTCTGATTATGGATGTTTGTATTTTAGGGAGAGCCTGGTGCCCAAGGCCTGCCAGGGCCACAAGGACCCAAGGTAGCACAACAAAGAAATGCCTCTTTATAGCTTATTGTTGTAATACAGTATATACAGTAATTATGCATGTAATAAATTAAGTTAAAAAAATACATGTTTTAATAATAACATAAAAACTCTGTTAACAGGCAAGTGTTATGGAACACATAATGAATGTTTACTTTAGATGTCCTTTTAGAAAATTTTTTATTTATTATGCCTTATGAGAATATATTGAACAAATTAATTGCCTTAAATTACAGTTTGTTTATATATGTGCTTCAGTGTATAATGTGTGAATTTTGTAATGTTCCTCAGGGTGAAGCTGGGTCTCCTGGATTACCTGGACGTATTGGAGAGAGGGTCCACCTGGAACAGCGCCCGCCAGGACTACCTGTAGAGTGCATTTGTGAATTTGAGCTAGTCATTAATAAGAATACTTACTTTACATGCTTTTTCTTTAAAGCTTCACAGAATTCCTCAGGTTTTGTTGAACATTCATGATATAATCCCCTCATTCCAACTCATTGCAAGTGCTCTCCCCTGAGGATCGTGAGGGCCCGTTTTGAGTAAACTGAGGTCCTGCCATACTGTAGGAATGAGCTTCAGATAATGGGTGCTTTGTGACATGGTGCATTATCCAACTATATGTATCAACTCTGAAAGCAAAATTGTGACCATAAAGGGATTCACATGGTCAGAAATAATTATTAGGCACACTGTTACTTACATGACAGACAATAAGTATTAAGAGGTCTAATGTCTGCCAAGAAAATATTCCGCACTACCAGTCTGTAGCAATGGACATGGGCAGGATCTCAGGAATTGTGTCTATTCTGAACCTACTATCGGCATTATGTAGTTTTTAAATTCGTTCGGGTGATCACATGCTTCATCCTCCTGTTCTTAGCTAACAGAAATAGAACTCTGCTTGTTTTTCTGCTGTTTGGTTATCCATTAGCTTTGACAATCTATTATACTGTTGTTGTCCTGTTGCTACCAAGTGATGGCCAGGTTTCAATGCATTACATCATTGGAATGATGCTATTAAAGATAGTTCCAAGGAGTCTCATCATTTAAGTTTTGGGATGCGGTTTGAACTTCTCCTGTACATTTAGCTAGTGATTCAAGACATTTCCAGGATGTTGGCATGTTGCCTGTTAGGTGACTTTGATTTTTGGTTTGTATTTGGTTTTTGGGACTTTTCAGATTTGTTACCTTTTGGCTCTGGGCCCAGTGCCCATTCATCAAAAATTTTTCTGCTTCAAGAAGGGTCTCTCTCTGAATTCCCTTTACCAAGATTCTTCCATTTTTTTCCCCCACAAAGTTTCTTTTTTTTTACTTTTTTTGTCTTCTTACGGGGCTGTCAAACCCGGGCCTGTTAAGCCCATTGAGACTACTTCTTTGGGTGATTTTTGGGCTATACAAGAAATACATTCTGTTGTTGTTAAACATTACCCACGTTGGCAGGGGTAACCATGCCCAAAGTCACTTATATCAGATAAGTTGCCCATACCGACAGTTGATGAACCGTCAGGTAAATGTCTTGACTGACTGTATCTGCATGTAATATGTACTGAGTTGTGTCAGCAATGCACCTGAGTTCTCAAGGTTTTTATGTAAAGTGACTTTCACCTAGTAATAATACAAAATAAAAACGAAAATCAGCCAAAAATGTTTTTTGTTGTTGTTCCCAATTTTGTTAAAAACTTTTATTCTTTTTGTTTTTTTTTCATGTTAAAATGACAGCTCATGCTTAATTGTTTTTGTGTGAAACAAGTAACAAATCAACAGCAACTACAAACTTCTCCCATAAAATGAAAACCAAACAAATTTGGGAAGTTGAAATGTTCCAAGTGGGACTCCAAAAACTCCCATAACATGTGAAGGCAGATAAATTTTTATAGAAAAACATATGATTCTAAATTTGGTTATTATCTTTATGTACTGTATTGGAATGTGCCCAGTGCTGCTAACTTTGTGTAATTATATTATGTAAAAAGCCAATTTAGAAAATGATTACAAATATTTACTGTTAGAACCTGACTTTTAAAATGTATTTAATTAAAAACACTACTGTGTTTTGTTTTTGACAACTGTGTAGAAACTGAACCACTTAGCACTCATTATAAGCAAATCGAAAATCTCAAAATTTTTTAAAGCATCAGTTTCCAGTTCAGCAAATGAAGCACCATAAATAAAAAACCCAAATTTGTTGGATGGTTTGGAATAACAGACTGTAAGAAATAAAGTCATATAGTCCACCCCTTCAGACTCAAGAAAATCAGTTTCACCAAGTAATGAATTTTTTCTTTATGTTGGTTTTAGGGACCTCTGGTAGTCAAGGAGAAAAAGGCCACAGGTAAGAAGCTTAACTCATTTATAACTCAACAACATTGTTTTACTAAATTTAACTTCTGCAAACATAAGTATAGGGCAATGCCCTCGCTACACACAGTATTCTCGTTTTTGCACTTGTTGACCTCCATTATATGTGGACGTCTGCTCTAGTTGAAGTATGGTTTATTCAGTTAAATTGAATACGGGTTATGGTATTCCTAATTAATCAAGACATAGTTATACTTTACAGAATTCCATTTTGTATACCATTTGATGGGTAGTGGTATCATCCTAGGATATTTTCCCTCCTTCAGGACAGGGGTCCAGTTTACCCTGGTTCATTTCTTTGTTGGGATTTTTAAAAAAATTTTCATGTTCAGTCGGCATATTCTTCGGGAATTCTTTTCTTACTACATCCTAAGATATTCATGTTTGATTGATTGTAACCCAAATTTGCCTTATATAGAGTGAGCATGTGGTCTCTACCCTCAATGGATTCAGTCCTATTCAAGGGTTCCATAAGCCGCCCCTCCTTGCAGTATTGTCATTGAACGATTGGGTTTGAACAGAAATAACTTGGCCTAGTAGTGCTTCTTTTTAAAATATCTGTCATACTCATATCCTGGGTGTTCAGATCTCTGGAATAGACTTCTTGTAAAGCTGTAATTCAAAACAGGCACAAAAGGTGATGGATGATATAATTGATAGTTTCCCAATGAAGCTTCAGAAGTAAAATAAGATCTGAGGACTTTTGAATTGTAAGCAGTAATAAAATGTAAAACAAGAGCAGGCAGTCAGCAAACAGGTCCTTCCCCAATGGAGGTCCAAGAAGAAACATTCCCCTTCCCCAATTAACAATTGAACACACAAGCCTCGGCATCATGCACCTCAGGATGTGATGCTGCAAAGTACAATAAATTGAAGACATGGGTAAGTGTTCAGAACAACTCAACATGCAACCACTCAAGTTCTCTGGAAGGTACATTAGGAAGAATGAGGGCACACAGTGGTGGCTTCCCTATTGTGTGGACAATATCACACAGAGAACCATAGACATATGGAATAAGTGGTGTGCAGACAGTAGGTCTTTAGGGACTTTCAGAACTCAGCGATCAAAGCACCATCAGTCCCTACATTGATGGATTAAAGGCGAAGTCCACATGACCATCATCATGTAATTCTTCCATGTGAACCCTGCAAACCATGAGGACTGATTGAGATCATTTTTGTTAGGTAGAATGCCCAGTGATGGTTGGTGGTCTGTGCCTTTGGAACCCTGCAGATTTTGGTTTTTTTTTTTTTCCCCAGCCATTTGGGGTTTTTTTTTTTTTTTTTCCATCCTTCCTGGCTATCAGATCTTACTTTATCCCATGTTAATTACTATTGTCTAATTTTTTTTATATTTTTCTTTCTTCATCCTGTAAAGCAGTTTGAGCTACATCATTTGTATGAAAATGTTATAGAAATAAATGTTTGTTGTTATTATTTTGGAAGAATTAAATGGACAGGACTGAGGCTTCAGGGTGAACAGCCTGTGTCATCCCGATTGTTCTAATTTTTAATATTCTTATATTTAAACCCTTTTAGAACTTCCCCCAGTGCTTTCCTTCTTCTGTGATACTCCCTCACCACCCTTCATCATGTTTAGTCCTGAACATTACAAATTTTAAACCAATATTAGGTTTACCATTTTTTCAAATAAATGTAAAGCCCTTAATAAAGGGCTTTAAAATATTGATAAAGCTTGCAAAGCAGTGTCCAAATGTGTGCCATAATAACTACACAGTGCACTCAATGCCAACCTGTTTGAATAAATATTTATAATGTTATGGATGGAATTTATTTTTCACAGCATTCATTTGTTGTTGCAATAGCAAACACTTCTGCTTGCACCAAGGGGAGCCCAGAGTTCACATCCCACAGGGCTCCCATAGCCTGTTCAGACCACATTGCCTACAAAATGACTGTCTTCTCAACTTTGGCAAAGTGGTGGCTCTTTTGGCTAATGGTCTGGCTGGGATCTGGAAGGTTGTCGGGTTTAAACTTGTTACTGTTACTGGATCCTACTGTATTCCTAGCAAGGCCCTTTCATGAAAAAATGTTCCCGAGACGCTGTAAGATGGCTGACCCAGCACTCTGAACCCCAAAATTTCCCCTTTGGGATTAACAAAGTATATCAAATCAAAAAATATAATTTTTTTTTGTTAAGAGAAAGTAATTGGGTTTCCAACAATAGGGGCTAAAACCTCTTACATAAAAATATTCATGTTTATGGCCACTGGACATTTTCATTTGGACAGAAAAGCAAGTTTTTGTAGCAGCTACTTAGAATAATTAAGACTAAGAGCAGATGTTACACTGACCCAACTTTGCCTCTATAAACATCACGTGACTGTCAATTAGGCTTGCACGTTTCTCATGGTAAAATTCTTCACATTTTTTCAAACTTGGAGCACAGGTGGATTTTAGCAGTTTGCTCAGGGTTACACAATGAGAAATGAACCAACAACCTTGTTGTTTAAAGTCCAAAGTCCTTCCCAGTATACCACATGTGGTTTGAAATTCAAGCTGTTGTATTGGGGTAGAAATTTTTAAAACAATAGTTTTCCAAAAATACTGAATATTTCATTTCTGAAAATTTGCAGAAGATTTAAAGAAGTAAAATTACTTGGATTTAACAAAAGTGCAGAAGTATCAACACAAAACAAGGCTCTTCTTGTTTCAATTTCAGAAAAGCAAAGTGGACTTTATTTTGTGTACATTCTAAACTTTATAATGTATCAATGCAGAAAACTAACTACAAACCCAGAATTATACTGTACACGGTCATGTACTTAAAAAATAGCTGCAAAAAAAAGTACTAAAATGTTCTGCATTATTTTGTATTTTTTTACTGAATGTGAATGTGTAAGTATATACTACAATTTTAACACTGTACAGCATATTCATATTTTTTAAATTTTAAATAAAACATACAGTGTCTGAGTGTTGCATTCAGTCAACTTTAAGATGCTCGATGCTTATATATCCCATCAGGGTATCAGAGGTTTTACCTGGAGTTGCTGGTCCACAAGGTCCTCCCCGGGATAATGTAAGTGTCTGATGCTTAAAAAATATTGTTTTGTATGGTCAAATGGTACAAAATGGCAAATTTATCTATTTAAAACTAAATGTTTTAACACAATAAAGTTTGTCGGGGGAAATGAAGTGAACTGAATACTTCTAAATCCACTGTGTGTGTGTGTGTGTCGTGTGTATATATCCACTGAAATATATATGTATATCTTCATATATAATATGGTACTGTGACTGTCCGTTTGTCTGTCCAGGATTTTAAATCACCTGTAGCTCATAAACCGTTGACCTATTCACCTGAAATATGGTACACATATACTACATGCGTCTACCGTCCCCCTTTCCCGGGTGATGATTGCGCCCAAAGGGAATTCCTCTTTTATTTTATTGTAGAGTCAACTCTTGGAAACAGGCACATACATACATACAGGCGCTTTTTCTCATCCCTACCACCTTCGCCATCACTTCCCACCTCTTCATATCTAAAATAAATCTTGATGCAGATTGAAGACGTAAATGCCAACTTAAGTGAAAAAATTAAGGAAAATGTACTAAGTAATTTTCAACTCCCAAAAACTGCGTAATTAGTTTTAACGCTAAAAGATGCAGGAGAAAGAAGAAGCGGGGGCTAGGGTGGAGAAAGAAGAGCTGCTCAGGAAGCAGCAAGCTATCAAACTGGGGAAAATGAATGCCCAAACGAAGAGAAACAGTATAGAACTATGAATGCTCAATTCAAATATTGTAATAGGAAGGACACCTGACATTACAAGGTTTGGGGGAGCCACATTATAATGTGTTCCTGGCTGCAAAAAAAAAAGAAATTTACAGCAGTAGTGTTTTTCAAGACAGAGTCCAAAAACAGAACTAAAATCCAGAGGAAGGGAGTGAGGTTTTATAGGGAGTCTGAGAAATGACCATCATCCTCAGGTGGGACCGAAATGATGTCTGCTCTATTGGCGGACCAGAAATGTGCCCCCCTGTTGATGAAGGTTCGGGTGGGATTTCCTGGGAAAGATCTGAAAGAGACTTAAAAAAAGAGTCAGTGAACTCCGCCCCTGGCAGATATGTTACTACCAGTCGTTAAGCCCTTCAGTTGCCCCCCTATTCACACATGTGTGACAAGATATATATATATATGTTTTTTTTTATTTTCATGACCATTTACATTGGTAGATTCTCACTGAAGGCATCAAAACTATGAATGAACACATGTGGAGTTATGTACTTTAAAAAAAAAGGTGAAATAACTGAAAAAATGTTTTATATTCTAGTTTTTCAAAATAGCCACCCTTTGCTCTGATTACTGCTTTTGACACTCTTGGCATTCTCTCGATGAGCTTCAACAGGTAGTCACCTGAAATGGTTTTCACTTCACAGGTGTGCCCTTTTCAGGGTTATTTAGTGGAATCTCTTGCTTTATCAATGGGGTTGGGACCAGCAGTTGTATTGTGCAGAAGCGTTTGTTGGACTATCATTTATTTTTTAACAGGACAATGACCCCAAACACACCTCCAGGCTGTTAGGGGGGGTATTTGACCAGAAGGAGAGTGATGGAGGCTCTAAATGGTCATGAAAATAAAGAAAACACATTGAATGAGGAGGGTGTCCAAACTTTTGGCCTGTTCTATATATATATATATATATATACATATATATATATACATATATACACATATATATATATACATATAGTAAAAGATAGCCTGGCCCAGACAGACACGACACCAGAATGCCCAAAACACACACCGCTTTTATTTTTCCTATTTACAATATTGCTCAGTCCTTGTTTCTTTTGGCCCTCCACTCCTCTTTGAAGGCTCCATCCCTTCCACCCGACCCGGGCCCCGGTTGGAGTGAGGCACCTATTATCTTACCCTGGATGTCTCCAGGTGCATGATGCTGACCTTCCCCCCCGCACTTCCCAGTGTAGCAGGGTGCTGCCCTTGCACCCGGGAAGCACTCTGGGCATACACCATCCTGGTCCATCAGCATTTCCTGGTACTGGGCGCTGTTCCAGGGTTCAAGCCATCCAGGCACCCAGGGAAGAATAGTGCCCGCTCTCTCCTGGTCCGTCCTTCCTCCAGGTTTCCCATTGGGGGGGGGGTTTCCCTGGCCATCTATCACAATATTCAGTGAATATATATTTCCCCATATATATATATATATATATATATATATATATATATATATAGTATAGGGGAACTTTAGTACCATCTATCAACTCGGGTAACCTTCTTTTTTCTAATGACAGTTCACCACTGCCTTAAATTTCATAATTCAGAGTCCTGGCGACCCTGTTAGTCATATAGGGTTGTAGTACTTAAGGTCTATTAACATTTCGCGTAATTCAGATTTCCCTTATTTTCTTTTATGCATGTGAATAATTTTTTTTCATTTATTTAAAAATAGTACATTTTATTCATTTGACCTTGGTATCCAGTTACGGGACTTTAGTTCTCATTGTTACAGTTTTTTCAAGAATTGTTGCTGCAGATACTATAATTGCTGTATCCATTGAAAGTGGATTTCCAAAGCTGCCAGTTGAATTTGCTCCTGAATGCTTTTTGTATATAAAACTAAAATAAGATAAATAACAGCTTCTGAATATCCTAGATACATTGGAGGTAACTCTCAAAATGTTTGAATGGATATCTCATCACATATACTGTATCATCTAATATCACAGCGGTTAGAGCAGTTCCCATTTGACAAAATCTTTTTTCTAGTTTCACAGCCTTAAACATGAAGTTTACATGTTCATTCTATTTTCATTAATGGGTCGGATTAAAACCTTTCTTCCTTAAATTCTGGTGGTAGTTTGGTAGGTAGATGGTAGTTCACAGACACCCAAAACATAAAATAACTTTTCTAAAATGGCATTCTTGTTTTGTCAACACTATGTTCTTTCTGTACCACAATTTTCAAGACAGCAGGGTGCAGGACAACCAACCGCTCTTCAACATCAGAAAACCAAGGTTTTCAACTGCCATGAAAACTCCACCGTGCAACTGTTTCAACTGCAGTAAATTAAAAGATGGACCACCCACATCAGTGTTTGACTAGCAGTAGTAACAAGAGGGACTAGGCCCCAAATTAGTGCTAAAGTTAGCCACGCCCTGTCAGGTTGGTACATCAATTGTGAAGTTACTCAGAGTGATACAAACTTGAAAAGTTTGGAATCCCCAATTACTTTATTCTTGTGACACATTCATATTGTAAGGACAAGTGTTGTACTTTATCAGAACTAAATTCCTTTTTCTGCTCGTGTTAATTGCTAGCATAAGCCAACAAACATGTGAGTAATGCTTTAATTTATTTTTACATTTACCAGCAAAACTAACATCTCTGATCTCTAATTAAAGCCTGAGTGTTTACATTTAAAAAAGACTTAGATTTTTATATTCAATTACAGAAAACTACTAAAACGATAAATAAATAATTATAAACCTATTCATATAAAAATTTTTTTTAAAAAAAATTGCAAAATGGCATTCACCTGAATCAACCTTTATGATATAGATGTTCTATGATATGGGGTTCTGGGTTATGGCATTTTTAAAATATATTATTAATTTTTCTTTTTCAAAAGGGTTTGCCTGGACCAAGGAGAAAGAGGAGATCCTGGAGAGCAGGGTTGAAATTTTATTTTTGGGAATGATATTTGACAAAAACAGTCATCACCTTGCATTATTAATAAATTAAATTTTTAGAAGAATTATTTTAAAATATCAATGTTTTTGGAATGCCATTCTATTTACAGTAATATGAATGCTGTTTAAAAAATGACTATTATTTTTACCTTGTGCTCCTCTCACTCAAAGAACGATTCTTGGGGTTACTATTGTCATTAAACACTCAAAATGGATGATTTCAACTGTTGACATTTCCTAATAGTACAACTGACAGTAGTTTTTTGGGGTGTCCTACTAATATGCTTAATTTAAGTAGAAATTATAAAAATGTGTGTTCTTCCTTAAACAGCACCACCACTCACAGAACGCACTCATGGTGCTTGACATTACACCACCTTAAGTTGTTTTTTAAATTTGCAAAATTATTTTGGGATGTGTTGCCATTAAGTAGCTAACTTAAGCTGGCGCCCCTCAAAATGGAGGTGTTTCAAGGTTTACATATCCATTTCTAAAATAATTGACAGAATTTGTTTGAGTATAATATTAATTAGGTTAATAAATGTTTAAATAAGGTAAATAAATTCTGTGGGCTTAGGACTTCCAGTACTGTATGTACTCTGCAATGTTGCCAGTGTGGCAGGGTTTCCCCCAAGCCAAGTAATATTGTAAATATTTTATAATAGGAAAGGGGTATGTATGTACAAAAGACTAATTTTAGGATCATTTTTCCAGAATATTTCCTATTAATTGTTTTTTCTACACCATAAGTAGATTTAGATACATAAGGAAATACCCTTTCATGAGAAAGTTGTGTTGAAGGTCACTTATTTATACTGAAAGGAAAAGTTAAAGCCTGTAAACCACTGGTACTTTAGCAAAATAGTTGCCACTTTTCATCATTAAATAAACAATTAGATTAATTTTAAAATGCTATTATTCTTGAGTACTAAAGATTTCTGTGGTTATTGATGTAGCATTCAAGTAATATGTCTTCAATAATCTGCTAAACCTGTCACACACCTTCCATCATAAGACATAAAAACATGTTTTTTAAGATTAGTGAATTCAATAACATTTTAACAACTTATAAGTTACAGGGTGATGGTGATCGTGGTAGCACTGCTGCCTCACATAGAGTCCTGGGTCCCCTGAGTGGTGTTGCATGTTCTTCCTGTGTTTATAACGGGGTGGAAAAATGTTTTTTGGAATTGCCAATTGTGGTAGCCTGCTGCCCTAGGTTTTCTTCCCTCTCCATGGTGTTAGTTTATTGTT
>NW_024377503.1:0-9190 GCF_016835505.1 Polypterus senegalus
TCATAAACAGAAACAGGAAGATTTTACTTCGGTGTTTGCTACCCCAGATATCCAAACAACAGAGAAGGAGGCCATGTTCCTGCAGCAGTTAAAATTGGCTCAGCAGCAAGTACAGATGGCTGTTGTTAGACTGAAGGATGTTATGTTTGACTGTTCCAGGTATTTATATTAGTACATGTATAGATAGATGCTGTACTATAATTTAGTTCAATAATATGCATTGTCAGATTGTTAATATGTCTTGACATTTTAAGAGAAAAAATTTGAAAAAATGGTAAATAGGTGTAAAATAAAGTTTGATTTCATTACAGTGAGTTATTTATACCAGAGTTGCCATTGAGCCGTGCGCTGCGACTCCTCTCAATGATATTCAGGGTGCCCTGCGAGATGAAACACCCCCTTCTGGGAACACTGGTAACACCAACACAACCCTCAGCAACCTTCAGGGTCTTGTCACGGAAAGTCTCCCACATCACATTAGGATCAGCAGTCATACCCAAATCTGAAAGTTCCTCACACAGACTGCGTGCAAACTTATTAGAAACAGCCTGGTCTTGGAGTCTGGCCAAGTCCAGGCTCATTTTCCTAGTAGGTGGTAACCTACTGGACCTAAGCTGGATTCTAACAGTAGCAACAAGAAGTCTGTGGTCAGAATTCACAAACTGGGCACTTCTGTAGACCCTGCAGTTTTGCAAGAGCCTCCAGCATCTGCCCACAAGGATGTGATCGATCTCTTTCACTGCACCACCAGTATTGGAGTACCAAGTCCAACGATGCGGTTCAGGGCGCTGGAACCAGGATCCAGCGATTCACAGCCCCTGACCTTTTGCAAAGTCAAGGAACATGGAGCCACTTTCACCACAGTCACTAGACCCATGGGGCCGAGACAATCCTCATAGCCAGCCCTTTCAGTCCCAGTGGTTGCATTGAAGTCACCCATGACCAGAGGAATGTCATCTCATGGGGCACCCATCAACTACCGAGCGAAGCTGCGAATAAAATGTCTCCCTCACCGAGGCATCACTTACCACAGCCGGAGCATACACTGAGACAACAGACAAGGCACCCTGAGAGTGCCGTAGTCTGAGTCTCATAATACACTCGTTGAAAGGAGTGACATTGGACACTATCAGAAGAAGCCAATCTGCTACAGCAACAGCTACTCCCTGAGTATGACAGCCATCAGACCGACCAGACCAATAAAAGGTGTATCCACCTACAGAGATCTGGCCAGTCCCCGGTCTGCGCACCTCAGAGAGTGCCGCCACTGAAATGCGAAGTTTACGCAGCTCCTCCGACAACAGAGGAAGATGATCATCTTGCCAGAGAGACATGCGCCCACCCGTATGGGCCACCTCAAATTGGGCCCTGAGTGCTGTCGTGCAGTGGGCGACTCCTCAGCACCACACCAGTTCCAATCCCCAACAGACCCGTCCCTGTTGGCTCTCCAACGGTTTCGACTCTTCCAGGGATGGGGCTCCCGATGGCTTTCCTCCATCCCCTTCATGATGCAAGCAGCCTTCCTATGGGCGGCTGCAGCAGAGCTACTCCTGCGGAGAGTAAAAAGGAGTCCTTTTTGTAGTCTTGGAGCTTTGTGAAGTTTTTTTTTTCTTTTACGGTGGCTGGAGTGCCAATCCTGTCACGAACCCCCATGATTTCCCTGCAAGTTGGACCCTGTACACTGGTACTGTGAGTGCTATGCAGAGTGGAGGCAGGACCTCTGCATTTTCCCAGTTGATTCTGGGGTTCGCCAGGGGTGTGCTCTTGCTCCTACTCTGTTCAATGCTTGTATGGACTGGGAGTTGGGCAAGGTCGTGGGGTCCAGCGGCTGTGGGGCATCTGTTGGTGAAGAAAGATTCACAGATCTTGACTTTGCTGACGATGCTGTGATCTTTGCGGAGTCAATGTGGCTTTGATCGGGATGCTTGAGAGATTGAGTGAAGAGTCTAAGTGTCTGGGCTTGCGAGTGTCCTGGATAAAAACCAAGATCCAGGCCTTTAATGACTTCTTGGGCACAGACATCAGCAGTGTTTTTGTCTGCAGAGAGAGTGATGACCTTGTTGAGAGGTTTACTTACCTTGGCAGTGACATTCATGTCTCTGGTGACTCTTCCTGTGAAGTCAGTAGACGGATTGGGAGAGCGATATCTATGCAAAGGACTAAGGTCCAAGTCTTTAGAGTCCTGGTGTTTCCTGTCTTGCTATATGGTTGAGACATGGACGCTATCCAGTGACCTGAGATGAAGAGTAGACTCCTTTGGTACTGTGTCTATCCAGAAAATCCTTGGGTACCGTTGGTTTGACTTTGTGTCGAATGAGCGGTTGCTCATGGAGTCCCGAATGAGGCACATTACCTGCATTGTGAGGGAGCATCAGTTATGGCACTACAGCCATGTGGTAGCTTCCCAAGGGTGATCCGCTCGTAAGATCCTCATTGTTGGGGACCCGAGTGGCTGGACCAGGCGAAGGGGTCACCACCCACGTAACACCTGGCTGTGGCAGATAGAGGTTCGTTTCCAGATGGCGGGACTGGACCGCGTTTCTGCCTGCGGGGTTGCAAAACATGCTCCCGAGTTGTTTCGCCGTGTGGTGGGTGCGGCATCGCACTGTACCAGTGCATGCTCCCAACTTGACTTGACTTGAGTTATTTATTGTGAGTGTGTGGTAAATTGACGGCCTCTCCTATTTTTATAAATAGAAAATTTTTCATTTTGGAATTGGTCACATGTTTTTGTTGGTTTTAATTTTTATATTAGTTGTTCAATCTGGGTCTCTTATATTTAATATGAGCTTTCCGTTAAAGACCAAATAACAGTGAGACATTTAGCAATAATGCATAGATTTATGTGTAAATTACCTAGTACCATATGCCCTAAAGCTACTCAACACATGTAAATGAGTGTGTAACATGCAACAATTAATGCAGTGAATATGTAGATAATAAGAAACTCCAAATTGAACAATCTGCATAAAGAATTTAGGTTTTAAGTTTGATATGCAGATGTTTGTGTTTATAGCTGTATTAATACATTCATGTTCATACTAAATTTCAGCATGCAATCACATGTGCCATTTCCTCCATCTCTGTCTCTTGGCAAGCTTTAGATGTTTTTTTGTATTTATTATTGTGTAGTATTACTTTTCATAGCAATGGTGAAAATGAAGAACTGAAGTTTGTGGTAAGAACACTGACTTTGCTGGATAAAGATCTACAACAGTTGTGCTGTGGCGCAATTGTAAGTAAACTGTCGGCAGAAAAAATGTAGAAACTTGTCCTTGTAATATTATGTTTCAGTAATGTTTATTTTTTCAAGTTTTTGTGCATTATATAACAGAAATTATTTTTTTTCTGTGATTTCCTCTTTTGATGATTTTTCATTGCATGCAATATCTTACTGTTTCAGTTGTCGGTACGCCATCCTACTCAGTTGACCGATTACTGAAAGAGAAAGCTGACCTTACTAATTGTGTTGTAGTACTTACTGAAGAGAAGACCAATACAATTTAAAAAAATAAAAAAAATATTCTACGTGGCCCTCTTGACGTCACTTCTGGGTCTGAGCCTATGGAAGAAGACCTTGCCGGCTCCGGCCCCTGTGATGTCATATCCGGGCTCGAACCTATGGCTGAAGACCTTCCTGAGCCCGACCCCTCTGATCTCACTTCCTGTCTTCACCTTTTCGCTATTCTCTCAGTTCTGTTTTGGACTCGGTTTTGTGCTATCGTTTAAAACTTCAATTTGCACCCAGGAAACCAAATATATGGGTGGCTGCCCCAAACCTTGCTACAGCTCTTTGTGGCTTTTGTGACAGTGTATTAAAAGAGCTCAAGGGGCATATGTTTGATCCAGCACAAAATGGATAGAACATGGAGAAACATATTCGAGTTATTGCAGTAGCTTTGAAGAAGGAAGACAACATGAGAAAGAAATTAATATAAGAACGATTTGATTTATAATGGTCCAAATTTGATCTGTAAGGAGGTCTTTAGATTTTATTCAAGCCTCTACTCTTCTTCATATTGTTTGAAAAACTCATTACCATTTCTTGACAAGTTTAAAGAAAGAATTCCACAAATTGATGAGAAAGCTAAGGAGCAATGTGAATCAGTTTTAAAATTTGAAGTATTTGATAATGCAATACAAAAAAAAAAAAAAAATCTGCTAAAGCACCTGGTCTGGAGGGCCTAACTTCACAGCTTTTATACATTTGTTCGAAAGAGATAAGATTGGTGTTGTACAATGAGGTAAAAGCACATTCTTAAACCAGATAAAGTAACTATTGATAATTTAAGACCAATAAGGTGGATTTACTTAATGTGGATTTTAAGATTCTCACCCATATTATGGTAAATAGTTTGAAAAATTGATTGGATAAAGTAGTAAGTGATACACAGTTTTTATTTTTGAAGGGCAGATCAATCCATAACAATCCTTCTTTATAAAAGCGGTCGGGATTGTCCTTCTGTCCCGTGAGTGCTACGCAGGCGCGGAGTTTCACAATTCGCGCCCGTCCATTTTGCAATGCACGATGGGATATGTAGTTTCGTTTTCCAGGTAAAAGATGATTTTCTACTCAGACTGTGCGATATCTTCTTCTTCTTTCTTACTATATAAAAGCGGTCGGGATTGTCCTTCCGTCTCGTGAGTGGAAAGCGTAGCGGTATTCCGCTTATCACAGACTTACTACTTGCTGCTTGCGGTATGAAGCGACATGATGTGAACAGAGTTCTGGTGCTCCCATCGTTCCCTTGCTTTTGTGCGCGATGTGCTGGAAAAATAGACAAAATTATGTCTATGGAAATAATTAATGTTGATGGAGTACAAATGCCTCACCGCATAGTAAATATCAGGGGGGTTCAAAAGGCTAACCTCAATATAGGAAAAAAAGTTTAAATTTCATCACAAAAATAACAGAAACTATGAATATTAAAGTAATACCGCTCAAATGCAATATAACCAAATTAATGAGTTTGTATAAAATATCAAATTGATCTACATATTGAATTGCCTTAAGAAGTGGTCAACTTAAAGTCGGTCAGCCCTTAAAAGGCGGGTCAGCCCAGTATTAGACTAATTTTGGATATTTTGGATTATAGAGATCTTATGGATGATGATGGTATTGTTTTATTTTTAGACTTCTATAAATCTTTTGATACAGTGCAACATTTATTTATGTTCCAAACTTATATTTTGGTTCTGGAGAAAGACATATAAAGATGAGTCTGAAGCTGTACAGAGATATTAACAGTGCACAGTCTCTCTCTCTCTCTCACATGGCACTTTAAAGAAATTCTTCAAGAATGTCCTTGCTCTCCACCTTTCATCTCCATTCTTTTCATTATAGTTGCAGAGATGCTTACTGTTTTAGTCAAACATAATCCAGAAATACAACAGTTAAATGTACTATGAAATCTGATGACACTACATTATTTCTCTCTATTATAAAACAAAAATCTTGGGACGAGACGAGACAGAGACTTATCCGACGCTAGACTTGATCTTTTGAAGAGAGACAGAGAGACACTTTCACATCCCACGAGACGGTCAAGTCACAACCTTTGGATGCAAGTCCCGTGATACACATGCAGAGCAGGTTAGAGATAATGGAAGGAGGAAAATTTGAAAGTCTTAAAAAAAACGAGAGTAAAGCTCTCATTAGCTCAAACAAATGGAAAATATTACTTGAAATAACGGAACAGCAAAAAGAGATCGAATAGTGTTTGAGGATGTCTCAGGGAGAAGAGAGACAAGGCAGTGAGACAAAAGGACAGCTGCTGTACAGGCTTTTAAATGTTCGAAGCGTCACACGACATGCACATCACGTGGCACGGCAGCAGCAGCAAGTCAGCAGCTGATCGAGCAAAGAGGAGGTAAAAAATACTATTTGTTTCCCATTGTATGACTGTTTAATAAGGGTTTTGGAGGACCTGCGCATCCCCTTGAGGGTATGTTCAGCCCCACTCTTCAGAACGCGTGTAGTGAGCAGGGAGTGAAGCCCCGTAGTCTTAAAAATAAACAACAAATCCTCAAAGTTTTGGAAGCAATCAAAACATTTTTAATGTTTGTGGAATGTATCTAAACTTGATTAAATGTGAAATAATATTTATCCATAGTCACGAGTTTAAATTCCCTTTATGTTATTTCAGTTAGACGTGAAAAATATCTGGGAATTACGATTACTAAAGGTGCAAAACTTATGGAAACTAGAAACTTTCAAAACAATCTACAAAAATGTCTGGCAACAAAGAGATATATCACCTTGTGGACTACTTTATTAACTTACATGAAATGTATTACAAGATTTATGATGTCACAAGCGTGTGCATGGGAGACAGTTTAAGGGCTCAAGTGATGGTAATTCTCCACTAATCCAGGGGGTGGCGCTGTGTAAATACTGTGGAAGAAATCCCCAAGGAAGACAGGAGTCGTTAATCAAATAAGACTTTTTTCAGGCACTGGTGAGTACATGGATTCAAGCGTTGCAAGGCAGAAGAGCAGAGTTCCCCTTTTCCATTCGGCTTTTTTATATTTTCTCCCTCTCCCTTCCCCATACTTATAAAAAAACCATAATATCATTTACCTAAGAATTTAATTTTCTTACTCAAATGGGCCATCTGTTTCTGTTTTGTGTATGTGTTAGATGAAGCCTAAAAAAGGAAAGGTCCTGTGTCAACACAGGCCGTTTTTAAAAGGAAATTGTTCTAAGTCAGCTTACTGCACCCTGCCTTATGACAGACACCTGTATGAATATCCTGTCATTATAACAAAAAAGCTTTTAGTAGCTTGAAAGCAGTTAATTTTTCTTTCACATAACGCTCTGGTTTCTACCAACTGGACCTCCCTCTTCATGCCTGGCAGCCATATGGCCGGAAAAACCACCATCTTCAACAGTCGGAATAGGATTCTGGTCTGAGGACACTCATTTAGCCGTTTTTACAAGCTTTATTTTGACAAAAACTTATTTCAAATAACTGTGTTTGCCTGTGGCTGCCCCAACACTCTCACTGTCTCTTTTCATCTTATTACATTGCAAAAACAAACATCACTATATAAGAAAGAGAGACATGGTGGAATCTTGTGAAGAGGGAAGCCCAAGAACAATGGACTTTGATTCATTCTGTGGTTCTCTGAAATTAAAGTGGTTGTAACCATTTGTTAAAAATTCATCAGGATTTTGGTTTAAGCTCCTTTCAGATTTTTTAAACATTTTGATGGCCGACAATGTGCAACTAAACTGCCAAATAAACTTTCCTCGTTTCATCAGCAACTGCTTCTGCACCACGAAAGTTATATATAAACACCACTTTACTCCACATAACACCCCAATTTCAAATAATATTAAACTAGGCCTGGGGAAGTTAACACATTAATTTTTGCAATTAATGTGGCCTGTTTAATGCATTAAAAAATATTGTCATCTCCAGGAATGACAATGAGGCAAATGACTCAGTGCTGTGGTCAGGGTGGCATTTTCATGTATTTTTGCTTTCAGTCAGCACCAAAAAGGTTCTAGCAAACCGTCAGGCGCCTCAGGAGGGGAAAGCGGTGCTCTACCAACACTGTACAGCGGAGATGGGGCCCTGCTGACTTCAACTGCAGATGTTATTGACTGGTGGAAGGAATACTTCAAGGATCTTCTCAATCCCACCAGCATGTCTCCCTTAGAGGAAACAGAGCTGAAGGACTCCGGGCCGGTTCTGGGGCCCATCCATATCAGGGGCCCAAGGTAGTTAAAAAGCTACGAGGTGGCGGGGCCCCTGGGGTGGACGAGGTTCACCCATGGTTCCTCAAGGCTCTGGATGTTGTGGGGCTGTCCTGGTTGACACATCTCTGCAACATCGCATGGACATCGGGGGTAAGTGCCTCTTGATTGGCAAACTGTGGCGGTGGTCCCCCTTTTTAAGAAGGGTGACCAGAGGATGTGCTCCAACTATAGGGGGATCACACTCCTCAGCCTCCCCGGTAAGGTCTATTCAGGGGTGCTGGAGAAGAGAGTTCAGTCAATGGTTGAACCTCGGATTCAAGAGGAACAATTCAGATTCCGTCCCGGCCGTGGAACACTGGACCAGCTCTAGCCCCTGGCCAGGATGCTGGAGGGGGCTTGGGAGTTTGCCCAACCAGTTCACATGTGTTTTGTGGATTTGGAGAAGGTATTCGTCCGTGTCCCTTGAAGGATCCTGTGGGGTGTGCTCCAAGAGTAGGGGCTAAAAGGCTCGTTGTTACAAGCCATTCAGTCCCTATACAGGACGAGCAGGAGCTTGGTCCGCATTGATGGAAATAAGTTGAACTCGCTTCCTGTTGAGGATGGACTCTGCCAGGGCTGCCCTTTGTCACTGATTCTGTTCATAAGTTTTATCGACAGAATTTCTAGGTGTAGCCAAGGAGCAGAGGAGGTCTGGTTCGGTGACCTCACAATCTCGTCTCTGCTATTTGCAGATGATGTGTTTCTGTTGGCTTCATCGGACAGTGGCCTCCAGCTCTCACTGGAGCGGTTCGCAGCCGAGTGTGAAGCGACGGGGATGAGAGTCAGCACCTCTAAGTCCGAGGCCATGGTTCTCAGCCAGAAAAGGGTGGAATGCTCTCTCTGGGATGGGAACACATTACTGCCTCAAGTGGAGGAGTTCAAGTATTTCGGGTTCTTGTTCACGAGTGAAGGAAGAATGGAGCAGGAGGTTGACAGAAGGATCGGTGCTGCACCCGCAGTAATGCGGGCTCTGCAACGGTCCGTCATAGTGAATAGCGAGCTGAGCCAAAAGGTGAGGCTGTCAATTTACCAGTCGATCTACATTCCTACCCTCACCTATGGCCACGAGCTTTGGGTAGTGACCGAAAGAGCAAGATTGTGGATACAAGTGGCCGAAATGAATTTTCTCCGCAGAGTGGCTGGATATTCCCTTAGAGATAGGGTGAGGAGTTCAGTTATCTGGGAGAGACTTGGAGTAGAGTCGCTGCTCCTCCGCATTGAGAGAAGTCAGTTGAGGTGGTTCGGGCATCTGGTTGGGGGGGGGTTAATGTATTCCGGGCATGTCCCCTGGGCCGGTTCTAGACAGGCATATTTAAGGGGACAGACAGAAATGTGAAGGGGGCACATGGTGGCGATGAAGGCTGGAAAGGGGTGGGGTGCTCTGGATAACTGTTTTTGTCATGTCATTGGATTGCACTTTGTCAGGCCTCTACCCTAAGACCTGTA
>NW_024377504.1:0-10623 GCF_016835505.1 Polypterus senegalus
TGGTTGGTTTTGACTTTTTAAGTAATGGTTTAATGACTGACACTTTGTCATCAGGTACTGTGCCATGCAATAATGAATTATTGATAATGTTTAGATTGGTGCTACAAGAACATCCATTGCACTTTTACTAGTTTAGTTGCACTGGATCTGGGAACAAGTAGTGGGCTTCATTTGAAATTAAAGATTACGACTTCCTGCTCAGTTACAGGATTAAAATTATTAAAGTGCTGAATGCAATGTGAGACAGGGTCTGCTAAGCTAGTATTTGGTTTGTACTGTGATGCTGAGATCTGGGATCTTATATTTTTAATTTTCTCATTGAAGAAGTTCATAAAGTCTGTACTGCTAATATCTGTTGGTATTTTGCACTGTTGATCTGAATTCCATTTGTTAATTTAGCCACTGCTCTAAAAAGTCCCCTAGGATTTTTATTATTGCTATCTATTAATGTAGAATAGTATTCTGAGCGAGCTTAGAATTAGAAATAATCTAATCGAAGGATAGTGAATATTTATCAATCATACATTAATGATAGGCAGCTATTAGAATAATTTTCTTGCATGCTGATTTAGTGCAAGTGTTAAAATGTTTTAATGAAAAAATGCAAACAAATGAACACTAGACTGATTTCGTTCTTTGAAAAAACAGTATAGAGGGTTTACATATTTTGATGTATGACAAATGATTATTATTATCACTTCAGTAATTACAAAATGTATTAGAAATGACATACATGTATTGATTTGTTTCTGTAAGTGATTAATTTTAAGAAGAGTTGTTATTGCATCAATGTATTAAGTTAATGCTCAGTGATAATGCACACAGCTAAATGGATTATTCAGTTATACATTAGAACATTAGTCTATATGAACTGTTATAAAATCTTACAGATTTTGTCTTTTAATAAGATGAGCTATATGATATGGATGTTATAAGTATTTTTGTTTAACACTTAAATTCAAATATGTAACATCCTGTTATAATGTAGGCAATGTGTGAATTTTGTGTAATGTATGATGATCCTACTGAAGAAACATTGTCACTAGCCTGGTTTAAATGTATTACCTATTTCTTACTGTTTTTTTATGAGACTGAATTGGGGTCTAGAATTGTCATTTATAATGCTGCATTTGTATGATACATATGATTGGGAAATAATTACTTTATGTTATGTATTTGCTCTACCTTGCACCCTTCTCTAGTTAGCATAGCAGTAGCAATTAAGTTTAGCCATTAAATTTAGTGGTTAAGCCTCTCCATTCAGTGGTAAAGGTTTCATGAATGAAGTAACAGGTGGTGTATACACAACAAAGATTTACAGAGACTGTACTGTGCTAATGACTTTTAATCTGTTGCACATACCTGAGGAATAGCTGGTGAAGAAACACTTGTTTTTCCAGAGGAACGGAGTAAGAACTAAGAAAGATTGCAAGTCCAGCTACTCAGATTTGATGCCATGAACTAAGACAAGTTTTATGGACTGTGGCAGAGACAGGCTGTAGCCACTGAGGTGATGTGACAGCTGTTGAAGGCTCCCATGAATGACCACTGCATACAGTGCAAGCTTAGGGGAAGTGAACCTCTGCTAAAGGGACAGTCACCATGTGTTCATCTTATGAGCTCTCTAATGGTAAAGGACTGTTTACTTTCTGTTCAGTAACAACAAACTTTAGTGCCTTGAAACAGTCACACTTTGTTCAGGCGGATCTGCAAAGTTACCAATCTGCAAAGCCACCAAGAAAAGACTTTGTTAACAAACCACTGGGTTGGACAAGGCATATATATATGCAAGCCTAGGAAAATACTTGAAACTATTATAAGAAGGGCTCAAGGTATGAGGGATATGGATTTATCAATGATGTGAACTTGTAAATTGTTAACTTGGAACAGAACATCTGATAGTGAAGTTGGGGAGGATAACAGATAATGAATGAACAATTATGCAATAATACTGTTAAGAACAATTAATAATCATAGCAATGAAGCTAGAATAGCATCTGAGTTATGTTACAACTATTGTAACTCATAAGGATCAGACATCAAAGGGTGGGCACATCTAGCAACATATTGAAGCTAGAAATGATAGAGTGCCAAAGAATAGTAATCCATCAAGATGCTATATAGGTTGTAATATAATCTGATGCTATGACACCCACTGCATGAATTCAGTAATATGTAGACACAACTTAGACTATGTAAGAAATAACAGGGCAAAAATCTCCACTAACACCATTGATGAGATATCACTACTTGATAACAGCATGTTAAATGTAACTGTTTGTCCATGTTACGCTGGTTTTAGATAGATGGTACAAAGCTATAGTGATACCATCTTACATGTCCATAAATGACTTGAAATATTGACACTGTGATGGGGATCAAGTACCTTTTGTTTGTGGATATGACTTTCAAATATTGTTTTGTCACAGATCCAGTGACAAAGGGTGGCTTAATAATACTACTTTTTTCTTTATGTCACTGTATCTGGCGGTACTGTTATGAGTTTTATTCACATGTGCATGTTAACTGTGGCACACAGGGGCTCAAGCAGTTAAATTGCTGACCAAGCATTGGATTAGATAGCCAAAGACAACTGGAGGCTTGTATAGTCAGCTTAAACACAGGTTAGGGTATTTCTGTCCTCTATCAGCACAAACCTTCTTTCCTTCTTGGGAGAATGAGAATCGACATGTAAGCCCCTATGATATTTCTGTATTTTGTGGGAGGGGAATTCAGCCCTTGTTTGGAGACAAGAAGACCAACAAATGAAGCAAGACATTATAAAAGGTCTGGACAGTGGCCAGACCCTTGAACTGGGCGACACAAGGAGTTGTCGAAAAACCTCCCAGCGTGGGACGGAGAAAATGGCTGACTGTGTTGATCCAGATTCCCACCTGGATAAAAGTCTGTCCATATGCCTCCCGTCTGTAACCACGTAAAACGTCCAGTAAATGTAAGCTAAGCGATATTTTTGTCTCATGTGATTCTTGTACCGCCGTAATCACTATGAGAGGGATATCGCCTTTTCTGGTATATTATGATATTGTTTAATTATTTAATAAACCACAATATTAAAGAACACATTTCCAAGAGAGCTAATGCCTCTGCAGAAACACCATATCATAATTTTCATGTATATATTCCATCTCAAGCTGTATAAACTTAAAGTGATTTGATTTAAGCATATCAGGTGATATGTATTTGTGTAATGAGGAGGGTGTGGCCTAAGGGGGACAAACACCTATTTTAAGGTGTGCTAATTATCAAGCAGCATCTTTCCCTAAGCAAAATGGGCCAGAAAGAGATTTAACTGACTCTGAAAAGTCAAAAATTGTAAAAAGTCTTTCAGAGGGATGCAGCACTCCCCCAAGTGCGAAGATATTGGGGTGTGATCATAGAACCATCAAGCGTTTTGTTGCAAATAGTCAACAGTGTCACAAGAAACATGTTGAGAAAAAAGACGCAAATTAACTGCCACAGATTTGAGAAGAATCAAACATGAAGCAACCAGGAACCTGTTATCCTCTAGTGCTGTCATATTCCATATATGTCATATTCACGAGTACAGGTGTTCAGTGCTCCAGACATGGCCAAGGTAAGAATAGCTGAAACCCGACCACTACTGAACAAGACACATTAACTGAAACATCAAGACTGAGCCAAGGGTATCTGAGACAGATTTTCAAAGGTTTATGGACTGATGAGATAAGAGTGACACTTGATGGACCCGATGGATGGGCCCATGGCTGGATCAGTAATGGGCAAAAAGCTCCGCCGACTCAGGCGCCAGCAAAGGTGGAGATGGGGAACTGGTATGGGCTGGTATTATTAAAGATGAGGTAGCTGGACCTTTTCGGGTTGAAGATGGACTCAAATTTAACTCCCAAACCTACTGCTAGTTTTTAGAAGACACTTTCTTCAAGCAGTGGTATAGGAAAAAGTCAGCATCTTTCAAGAGGACCATGATTTTTATGCAGGACAATGCTCCATCACATGCATCAAAGTACTCCACTGCGTGGCTAGCCACTGCCAGTAAAGGCCTTAAAGACAGAATAATGACATGGCACCCTTCCTACCTGACCAAACCCTATTGAGAACTTGTGGGCCCTTCTTTAACAGGAGATTTACAGGAAGGAAAACAGCACACCCCTCTGAACAGTGTCTGGGAGGCTGTGGTTGCTGCTGCACAAAGTTGATCGGCAACAGATCAAGAAACTAACAGATTCCATGAATGGAAGGCTTATTGCTGTTATTGAAAAGAGGGTGGCTATATTGGTCACTGATTTTTTTTTCATGCCAGAAATGTTTATTTGGAAATTATGTCTTGTTTGTTTATTATTCTCACTTTAACAGATGCAAATAAACAAGGGAGATCGGGAAAATGTAAGTTTTTGATTTAGTTGCATAATAATTCTGCACACTAATAGTTGCTTAATTTGTGCAGTATTCCCTGATAATGTTCAAACTCACATTTCCTTTGCACTAACATTCAGGTTTCAGGTTTATTAACATTTTGAATTTGACTGATGGCACTGTATTTGTTTCATATTAAAATTAATCCCAAAAATACAACTTGCCTAATAATTGTGCACACAGTGTATTTAAAATATAGAACAAAGTGAAATATTCAATAAATGAAAAAAGAAAAATATACAAACAATGTGCAAACAGAAATGCAAAAAAGCAAGCTTATAAAATGTAAGTTGGAGGATAAAGTCACTCCCTAATACCGTTTTGATAGGCGTTGATGTGATTTAATTTTTTATTTACTTTTATTACACTTTACTTTACTTCTACTTTACTTTCACTTTTTTCTACATTTTATTATTCACTGATAGATAAAATAACACACTTGTAGTGAAATACTCAAGTAACTGATTGTAGATCTAAAAACTAAGGACAAACCATCTCCCCAAAACCCCAAAACCAACTTTTTTACTATTCTTATATCATCTCTTTAAATACAACTGCTTTCTCCAATGGAGAAGCATTCTTAAGACCAGTGGCTCAGCACAACATAATCATCCTTGGGTTGGCGAGCAAAGTGAGCAGGGGCAGAACTCTAGTTTTTCACTATTAAATCTTTTAGCTTGTAGTTTATTTTTATGAGGCAGAATAATTTGTCTCCTTAGGTATGCTTTCAAGGATTCATAGAGTGTATTCCCATGAATATGCCAGGTTGCACTTACCTCCATAAAAATCAATTTGTGAGGAAATAATATTAACAAAGTCTTCATAACCTAAGCGTATCAGGTTTAATCACCAACAGTGAGTTGTCACGATAACAATCTCATTTCTTTTGCATGACTCAAGAAGAAAAGAGCATTATTAATAAAAACACTCAGTTCATTGAGGTACTAATGAGAAAAATGGATGTTGTCTCAAATAAAGGTAGACCACTGGTCTAAAGTATATGATCTTTAATAACATGCAGAATTGTTGCAGTGGTCTAATACAAGTTAAAACCTTATGCCATTATAAGACTTAACAACTCATATCAAAGGATAAGTTCCATATATTTCAAGTTAAAGTTATTTTTCTAATTCATGATGTACATTAATTTTCCATACAAAATTGTATTCTGAAGTGTAGCATTTGATATTTGTCAAATCGCACTTGTGTTTGCAGTTTAAAATGGGGTCCGTTGGGCACAATCCAAAAGCCTTAAAATGTACCAAATACAGTAAATCCTTGCTATCTGCAGACTCTGTTCCATTTTTCATAGGTTTTTCCAAGAAGCTGGAGCAGTAAACATAGGGTACAAGGCAGAAACAATTCCTGGGCAGGGCACTAGTCCAACTGGAATGACATCTCTTTGTGATGTACTTATAAATGATGTTTATAAATTAGTACAGAATTATAAACATTTGTTTTTAATTGAAATTGTCCTTTTTGCTAATTAAAAAAACTAAATAAAACTAGTCTCATCTAAATCTCACATTCCTTATTATGGTTTTGAAAAAAAGTGGTCCTGAAAGGAACATCAGAATTAACAGGTTTATAAGGGAATGGAGGATGGAAATCCTGTTGAATCAGGTTGAGTTCTTCGACAAAATCCAGGAAAATGCTACTAAGGAAAACCTGGAAATTGAAACAACACTTTTCTTACCAGGCAAGCACTTATACAGTTTTTTTTTTGTGTGTGTGTGTTCTCTTCTGGCAGGAGAAAGACACACTTATGTACAAAGGCAACTAGTTTGCATTTATCCTCATTTCACATCTGAAACTACAGAATAAACAGCATCATACAATGGTATTAAGCGACAACTATTTTATTCAGCAGAAAACCTCTTATGGAACCAGTTACACTGAAAGTGATCTTTGCTTTAAATATACTTGTGTTATACACCTGTGGATGCTGAGAAGACCCTGAAATTCTTCCTTCGACAAAATAAATAAAGTATTTTGGCCATAGTTAGATAAAATGTGTTCACACTTTTTGTGGCAGAAAGGATTTTATTTGTTTGTTGATTGTGAGGAATGCCACTATTTAATTTAGCACCAAAGATATAAAACATTAAAGACAAAGTTTGGCATATAATTAAAACATATTATTGTATAATTCTCTCATGTTCTTGTACTTTAGGTTTGTGAAATACTACTAGTATCATAGCACCAGTCATGGTAATGCCACTATTTTATCTAGTACCATTGACTTTATTAGCATCCTTTTATATAATTTGATACTATCCGTATGTATGGTGTTTGCAGCAATACCTCGAGCAGCCACAAACAGCAGCCGTGGGAAGGATGCGTAGGAAATGAAGTCACATGACTGACGCGGAACTAGACTTGCTAATGCGACCACACGTACACAATGAGCACAACAAACGGATGAGCAGGGGTACGGCTACAAATGCTACTAACGCTGAAAGAAATCGTGCAAATCGGACACAAAGTACAGATAAGAGCATGCGCTACAGAATACTACTAACGATGACAGACATCGTGCCAGCCTTGCACAAGCGACTGATGAAACTCGAGCAGCCGCAAATGCAGCACGGGTTGAAAGAAATCGAGCAGCCCGTGCCTTGCGGCGGCCGAAAAGGTCTATTTAACCACAAATCAGTGCCATGATAGCAAAATCATTTCAAGGATATAACAAAACAAATAATTCTTTGCAGAGAAAGTATGGATTTCCCAAACATTGAATTTGTAGCCCGATTCGATCAGGCTCCCAGTCGCTAGTTTTTACATATTGATGTTACAGAAGGTATTACAAAGTTTCTTTCTCTTTGTACAGCATTTCAGTTAGTATTATAAACTGGAAAACCTTGCATTTTACTTCAATTCAAGAAACAAGTGTTGCATCTTCAGGCAGGACCAGACTTCAGAAATCATGTCTAATGCTGCCAGCGTCTCTTGTGCAACTCAATGTTAGTCCTTCAAATAAAAGAACATTTGGTTTAGAAGAATATTGATGAAGACCAATCAGAATAAGGAACTGAGCTAGTTTAAATAGGTTTCTAAATGAGCAAAATGTTTCATATTCTTTGTAAGCTATCCTGCAATTAGAGGCATCAGCAGTTTTATTACAACAGCACACAAGTCTGAAGTATTTTCTTGAGAAAACTTCCTTTATTACCAAAAATGCTTTACAGTGTCATACAACAGAAATTAAGCGAGATTATTCTGAAGTTATTTTTACATATATTCTGTAATGAAACTTTTAAAAGTAAAAGTTAAAAAGGGATACATTTGCAGGTATAACATTTTTTTAAATGTCATATGCATACATTTACATTTGTTAAAATTTGAGTAATAATTCAGAATATTTGCTGTTTGGTTTTCTTATGAGCATGACAAATCCTAGACTATATATATATATAAGATATATTAAAGAGAATTTAAAACTTAACAAGAAATAAATAATTATACCTAGTGTGTATGAACACTGTAACACTTTCTATGTTGCATAAACTCTATAGATTTTATTTGTGTCAAAACATTAATATATATTACTATTCTTGCCCCTGGTCATATCCGTGCTTTATTTTATTCCTGGCCACTTTCCTAAGCATCAGTGCACACACACAAATACAGCATTTTATTTTAATACCTGTGGAGTGAAATATTGTCTATTCAATTTTTTCATACAAAACCCACAACATAATATATCACTTAAAAATATAAAATATAATAAATTCATAAAATTATTTATATATAGTACAATATCACAAGTTGATGATCAATACAGTACCATTAATATTGTGGCATGACAAATGTGAGGTGTTAGAAGCATATGCACCGAAGTGTACAGTGACCAATATGTGGGGGGAAAAATAAACACCTTTTGTAAACATGACCTGGAATAATTTTATTTGCTGGAAATGTATTTTTTAAAATAATATCTATGAAAAATGTGGAAAACACACACAAAATACACACACAAACAAGGAGAAACCACAAACCTATGTATAGTAAATAAAAAGGTAACGGCTGTGTAATTTATTGCACCACATTACATGCAATCTCTTATAACAAGTCAAAAGCAACATCTGTCCATATGTTGCCTGCAGCATTAAACTAGACAAATATTGATTAATAAGAGGCTAATAGTGAGCAGTATGGCAAAATATCCATTATCACATTATAAGTGAAATTACTGAGAGTTTTAGCAGACACCAGTATAATTTATTTGTATATATCTTTTAGACTAAAGCATAGTTTTAACAATTAACACATGCAGTACCAGGCGCACCTTCTTACCTGTCAATAGAGGTTTTGCACAATGTCACCTGTTTAAATTGATCTGATAGCAGATATTCACTGCCAGGTAAACACAGCACAAGATACAGCCTCCCTTCTCCAAATTGCTGGCTTTCAGTATACATACATTATTAAACTCACTTAATCCAAGCCGGTGGGGCTGAAGCCACATAGCCAGCCAGCACCAACACACCAATTAGTGTACGCAGATCAGTCTGGGTAATAGTCATGAAGGTGTGGACTCACTTATAAACATAGTTTACATACAAATCCATAAACAAAACATTACCTTAAATATGCATGCAAAGGAAGCAGATTTTACAGCATGTATTGTACTGTATGTAATAGGATGTGTTTTATGATCAAATGTATCAACAAGTTTTGCATTAATTTTTAGTCTACAGGTAAAACATTTTCCTCAAAATCCAAAAATAAAATAAATAATCTGGTATGCCAGTTCAAGGGTAGTGCAGTGGTAGAACTGCTGCTTTGCAAAATGGGAAACTAGGATTAATGTTCTGTATACTCCTGTGTGGACTTTGCATGTTCTCTCCATACCTGTGTGGATTTCCTTGCACAGTCCAAAGACATCTAAGATATGTGCTTTGGCATTGCTAAACTAGACCTAATGTATTTGTGTTCACCTCCAACAGATTGGCACCTTGCCCAGAAGCTGTGCTTCCTTTCAGTCAATCCGCTGGAGAATCTCCATCTTTCCTGTGGACTTACTCAGGATAAGTACGTTTAAAATTGGATGAATGGATACTTTCTTAGCCAGTGTATGCTATTTAGACAACTCTAGCTCTAGAGGAAAAATATCCACAAAGTCAAAAGTTAAAGCTCATATCATGTAAACATGGGGATCCTTTTTGGTCAGTTTTGCAAATGTTGACTAATTTAAATTCAAGAACTTTTTTTTTCACCACGACTGTCCGAGATGGAAAGAACAATCAGCTGTGCAAATTTTTGACCACATGCTTTTGTCCTGCGTGCTTTTGTCAGAGTGCCCATGTATCCACCATTTTTCCTCCTGTATTTACAGCAAGCAGTTTTGTTATGGTACAGTTAATATTTTATATTGTTTATATGCATGCACTGTCTTCATTATGCATCACAATAAAATCATAATTCTAAAAAAATTTCTATCCCTTTATGCTTTATTGTTAACCAACCCAACTGCATATCATTAATGTTTTTTCTTTCCTAAAAGGGACTAGAGCTGTTGGTCTAAACTACCTAAACACCTCTGGCTAAAGCATATGGACAGTGAACATGCTACAAACATTTTCAGGAGACTTTCAATAAAATACGTAAAACCTAAAGAGTTTTAAGCTTACACAACAGTCATTACACAATGAGAGGTGCAATAGTTATCTGAACATTCCTTTTTTTAGAAGTAGTCATTATTCATAAGGATATTCCAGTGCGCATAATGTGTTTTTAATATAAGATTTTCCAAATTACAACTACAAAAATAGTATAATAGTAGTAACAACAATACAATATATCTACAAAAGCACAAGTAAAGAAAATAATCTAAGAGAATCTCTTTCAAGTTGCCTTTGGAATTCACATACGAAATATGTACTGCATTTTTTTGCTTTACAAATTGCTTTGTAATGCTGCAAAAGGCACTATATAAAAAAGACGGATTAATTAAAATATACAAATAACTCCAGGTTTACTAAAACAGGTGGTAGTATCATGGCAATACAGGCATAGGTTCAGTGTTGGGGTTTGGAGTCGTGCCCAGATCTTTGACAGTGTTGACTGTGCATACTCTTTCTTGTGTCTCATAATTGGGAGGTTTCCTCAAACATATCAGATATCAGGATAAAATTATGAAGAAAATCGTTTAAAATCCCTTTTTTTTTTTAAAAATTTTTTTTTTTAAAAATTTTTATTAATAAAAAT
>NW_024377505.1:0-29724 GCF_016835505.1 Polypterus senegalus
TTAATATCTAATTAATTAGAGGCTGTGTAAAATAATCTATTAATGACTGTAATATACATAAAAATTTCCTAAATTGCATAAATTTTTTTTTAATTTAAAAGGGTTTTGTGGCGCAGAATCAAATAATAGACATGGACATGAATATTGTAAACTCAAGCTGTTTAATTTCTGAAAAAAATGCTTTTAAACTGCATTTCAATTCAAAACAGAAACAAAAATATCATCTCTGGCTAAAATGGTATAACCAAAATTTCAACATAAAGTGCAGTTTTTCTTCTTAAAAAATAAGGCAGAAACATATAAGGTAATTTGACCAGCTTCACCTTTAAACTCTGAGTAACCTTATCCAAAATAATTTTGTACATTAGGCTAACACAGTGTGATCATTGAACATTTTGTAATTAAATTACTAGCGTCACGGAAGTCAATGATCTGATAAGAGCCAAAGTCTCTTTCTGTAATGCATCTAATTTTGCTTGCTTTTCAGTGTGCACAAAACCATGCTTTTATCAAGGCTTCCTGATAGTCTTTGAAATGAAATTTTCCTCCGATCAGTCGTAGGAGCGTGCTTTATTCCGACTCTAACATTTTTGTAGCTCTGATGTGCATCAAGGTAATCGATGTACCAGGTATTCATTCATTGACAAAGTTCCTTTGCTTGAAATTGAAGTGTGATTAAATCGTTATTTTTTCTGGCGTTATGATACATGCATGAAGCTTCTCAGCTGTGCTTGTGCTAAGAAAAGAAACTATTTAAAAATAACGTAACATGATTGTGAATGTAATAGTTTTGTGACTTTCATGAGTGTTGCTTCATCAAGGATTTGATTATAATTTCTTTTGAATCAGGTTACGTATTTGGACAGTTTGCACAAAACACGCTTTTATCAAGGCTTCCGTTGGTAGTCTTTTGAAATGAAATTTGCCTCGATCAGTCTTAGGAGCCTTTGTATCCATTATTCATAAAGCTTCAATTGGTGATCTGTCTTTCTACGTTAACGCATATTTTTCATACGTCTCAAACCAAGGGGATGCGAGTGTAAAATGAATCGAGAACGCGTACACCCTCTCGGAATCGAACCTCTGCGTGGCACTGAGGCAAAGCCTCTACTATAGTGCCACAGCGTTAGGTTTGTCTATTTGAAAGTATGTAGATCAGGGTATATATTGTCACAAAACGAGACAAAGACAGATAAAGGTTTGGGGAGCCACCCATATAATTTGGTATCCTGGCTGCAAAAGTCGTTTTCAAAACCATACTACGAAGTGCATACAATGGAGTCAAAACCAGACTGCGGGAGAAGGGAAAGGGTAGGCTTTTAAAGGGAAGACAGGAAGTGAGGTCATAAGGATTGGGCACGTGTTCATTATTCATTGGATCAGGCCCAGATGTGACATCGGGGCTGGAGCTGGCAAGGTCTGTTTCCATTGGTTGGTCCCAGAGTGATGTCAAGAGAGCCAGGTGGAGCCTCCGGGTTTGGTCTACAGGGAAGTGAGAAGAGAGTTAGTGCACTCTGCCACATCCCGGCATGCCTCAGAACTGCCTTCACTTGAGCACTTGCTGCCTCCCATGCGTCGCGTGCGTGACAAGATATATACATATACACTCACCCTAAAGGATTATTAAGGAACACCTGTTCAATTTCTCATTAATGCAATTATCTAATCAACCAATCACATGGCAGTTACTTCAATGCATTTAGGGCTGTGGTCCTGGTCAAGACAATCTCCTGAACTCCAAACTGAATGTCAGAATGAGGAAAGAAAGGTGATTTAAAGCAATTTTAGTGGCATGGTTGTTGGTGCCAGACGGGCCGGTCTGAGTATTTCACAATCTGCTCAGTTACTGGGATTTTCACGAACAACCATTTCCAGGTTTAACAAAGAATGGTGTGAAAGGAAAAACATCAGTATGCAGCAGTCCTGTGGGCAAAAATGCCTTGTTGATGCTAGAGGTCAGAACTTTGACTGAAATAACCACTCGTTACAACCGGGTATGCAGCAAAGCATTTGTGAAGCCACAACACGTACAACCAATTGGTGGATGTCAACAGCAGAAGACCCACGGTACCACTCATCTCCACTACAAATAGGAAAAAGAGGCTACAATTTGCACAAGCTCACCAAAATTGGACAGTTGAAGACTGCAAAATGTTGCCTGGTCTGATGAGTCTCGATTTCTGTTGAGACATTGAAATGGTAGAGTCAGAATTTGGTGTAAACAGAATGAAAACATGGATCCATCATGCCTTGTTACCACTGTGCAGGCTGGTGGTGTGGTGTAATGGTGGGGGATGTTTTCTTGGTATACTTTAGGCCCCTTAGTGTCAATTGGGCATCGTTTAAATGCCACGGGCTACCTTAGCATTGTTTCTGACCATGTCCATCCCTTCATGACCACCATTACCCATCCTCTGATGGCTACTTCCAGCAGGATAATGCACCATGTCACAACTTAAGGTCAGTGCTATCAGACCAGCAGTTGATACTGAACAACTCCAATTAAAGAATGAGAAAGAGAGAAAAACAACTCTGTATGGGTTGATTTTTTGCCAAGACACTAGTTTGCTTTTATTTTAGTATGCTCTGAGTTGGTACTTGAACCATTTCTGTGCCTTGCTGTGGCCTGTTGGCACTCACTTATATATATATATATATATATATATATATATATATATATATATATATATATATATATATATTGAGGACGGAGAGACAGTAGCAAGGGTTGGGGTTTTTCCGGCCCTATATGCTACAGATAAACAAAACAGGTCAAATCATAAACTAAACAGTTCATATGCGCGACGCCACTCCTGGCGTCAGCGGCCATTATTGGGAGGAGCCGGAAGTGGAGGAATGTCGGAAGGACCGCAAGGGAGGATGGGAAGTGATGACGCCAGGGCAAGATGGCGGAGGAAGGGAAGTATCGTCACTGCGGTCATCCATGCCTATGGTGCAGGCGGCTTTTTCCTATGAGGAAGCAGAGGGAAAGTTAATACCCCACCATTCCCTGGCAGCTGTGGTTTCCCAGGTGCTGTCGAATCAATCGCGCCTCCCTACTCGGCAGTGCGGACATCCTCTTAGCTCAGGATCGTCAGGTCGAGTCGGACCTAACCGAGGTGTCGAATACGAGAGGCACGCATTGGCCTGAAGGTGCCCGCCGATAAGTGACAGTGAACATAGGCTGTAAGTCCAGGAACCACCTGGTGACCCGGATTCGACCTTGTGCAGGGACATCCACGAAGTGCAGCGTGATCAGTCACCAGAGCAACTTCGCGACCAGCAGGTAGTACCGGAGGTGGGTCACTGCCCACTTAATGGCCAGGCCTCCTCTCCACTGCCGCGTACCGGGCTCCCGTCCATCAGTTCGGCTAAGACATCACAGGGTGCTCGACACCATCGGCCTGGCTCAGCACGGCACCTAGGCCTGTGTCCGAGCGCCGGTCTGAGAATAACGGAGCTCCAAAATCGGCGTCCGTAACACAGGTGCCGACGTTAGGCCTTCTTTAGGTCACTGAGCGCGTGTTCTGCTTTGTCGGTCCACACCACGTATAGGGGGCCTTTGTCAGGTCCAGTCAAGGGTGCTGCTTCTGAGAGACGGGTACAAACCGGTAGTAACCCAAACCCCAAGAAAGCCTGCACCTGTCTTCTTGGTATTTCCGGACGGGCCATTCTAAGATGTCTTTCACTTTGGAGCTCTGTGGACGCACCTGTCCTTGTCCCACGAGGTAGCCTAAATATTTGGCCTCCTTTAATCCAAAAAACACTTCCGTTATGCGGAGGCCGGCTTAGCCAGTGTTCGAGGACAGCTGGATGCCTGCAGTAGATGCTCCTCCAGGTGCGGAATAGATGACAACGCCATCCAGGTAAGCGGCACTATAGGACTGGTGAGGCTCAGCATCTATCTACCAGGACGCTGGAAGGTGCTGGCCCGTGCAGCCCAAATGGGAGGACCTTGTACTGCCAGTGCCCGCTAGGTGCTAAAGGCCGTTTTCCCTTTGCGGATGCCGTTAAAGGAATTTGCCAATACCCTTTGCCAGTCAGGGTAGTCAGATATCGAGCCGACTCCAGCCTCAAGGAGGTCGCAATGCGGGGATGGGTAGCTCAACTTGGAGATCTGATTCAGACGTCTAAAGTCATTACAGAACCTCCAGGAGCCGCTGGCTTGGAGCGAGGACATAGGGCTGGACCAGGGACTATGGCCTCTTCAATTATGTCCATGTCCAAATCGCTTCACCTCAGTTCGACCTCTGCGTGCTTTGCCTCCGGAGTCGTAGGGCCTCTCGGCGATCACCGAGCCCGTGACTGGCTCGTGCCAATCAGCTGGTCCGCGTGACTGCAGCCACACTCGGGATGGCTCGAGTGTTTGGGCTAACTCCTGCCGCTGCTTGGGGTCAGCTCTTCACCGAGGTTGCGGGCAGTTGTGCTTGCAAAGGGGAGAGTGACTCAGGAAGCTGGGAAGCTCTCTATCTTTCAGGGCTTTAACAGGTTGACATGATAGATCCTCTCTACTCGTGTCGCGGTTGGGCTGTTTTACCAAATAGTCGAGCGAAGTCCTTTCTCTCCTTGCTCTAAGGCCCTTGCCAGTGAGCGAGCACCTTGAGGGAGGTCGGGACGAGCACCATACTTCGGTCCCCGTGAACTCCCTGAGGACGGTGCGGTTGTAACACCGGCCTGCGCTGCTTGCATCGGTCACCGTGTCTTTTAGGAGAGGGCCTGATCTTTGTGAGTCGATGCTGCATTGGCGCTCGTACTCAAAATAGCAGAGGGGGAAGAGCCTCGCCTCCCAGCCTCTTTAGGATGTCGAGGATTCCCGGTTGTCGCCTTAGTAATTCAAAGGGAGAAGCCCGTAGAGGCCTGGGTACCTCCGGTGAGGCAAAAGACGGCCGGAGGAGCTGGTCCCAGTTCCGCCGTCCCGCTGACTACCTTAGGAGCATCTGCTTGCGCCTGATTAAATCGCTCACCAACCCGTCAGTTTGCGGGTGATAGACTGGAGCTTTCAGGTGCTTTATCTGCAGTAATTTGGCCACCTCCTTGAGCGTATCCAAGTGAAGGGCGTCCTGGTCCGGAGGACCTCCTTGGATGCCTACGCGTGAAACACAGTTAACCAGTTCCGTCGATGCTTTTAGTATTAGCGAGGCGCAGGGAACCGCCTCTGGTACCGGGTGCGCTAGTCCACCATGACTAGGATATACTTATGGCCACGGGTTGGGGCTCCAGGGTCCCACTTCGACCCCTATCCTTTCAAAGGGGATGTCCACGGGGAATAGGGACTAGAGACACGGTCCCTCCTAGGAATCTAGGCGGGTCTGGCACTCCGGACAAGATTGACAGAACCGCGGACCTCCTCGTTGATCCCAGGCCAGTAAAGCGAGGCTTAATCCTCTCCAGTGTTTTTGCCCGAGGTGAGCCTAGGAGGTGAGCATGTGCCAGCTTCGCATATCTCCCGCCGGAAGGTGCTGGAATTAGCAACAACTTCCGACTCCTCATGGGTAGCCACTCGGTACAACAGATCATTTTCAAGGACAAAGAAGGTTCAGCGGTGTGGATCCGTCGCTGTCGAGCTGTTAGCAGAACAATCGCGTTCGGCAAAGCGCAGGGGGTCATCATTCCACTGCTCCCTCTTAAGGAGGCGGCGTGGACCGAAATTGATGGTCCAGGCGCGAGGGTCTTGGGGCCTGGGCCGGGGAGTTCCTGGCTAGTCCCTTCTCCGCGGGAAACTTCCGGGTCAAGGTCCGTAGCTACGGAAAGGTCCCCGAGACACCAGCGCCCATAGGGCCTGCCCTTGTGCCGGCGTGGAGGCGCGGAGGGTGCCTTTTCCCCTCATGACAAGATCCACGAGGCCCGGAGGCGAATGGCTTACCGCTGATTCTTTAGACCAGTCTTGTCCCAGGATCACAGGAAGGGGGTCAGGTAACACAGCGACCGTCATTTGGATTGGTTCCCTTCCAGGTAAGATAGCAGTGGTGACGATATGACCTAGTCCCCATGTACACAGGTAACCAACAAATGTTGCTTTAACCACTGTTGGGTAAGGCGAACGCAGAGCAACAATGGTAATGTTGCTGCCGGAATCAAACAAAGCCACCACGGCGTGCCCATTTAGCAACACACCACTCCGTACGGACTTCGCCAAGGGATGCGGCGGGTACAATACCTCTCCGTTGATGTCCAGCTGCAGTCCATAGGCTCCGGGTGTGATGGGGCAGTTGGCAGCAGGTGGCGGTCTCGCCACACTTGAAACAGCGCGGCGGACCCGCCTCTCTTTGGCTCTGCTGGCGCTTCTGCAGCGCCGGGGGCTTCGGGGGTAGCCGCCCGTCCTGCCGGTTCCCAGCAGCAGGCTTTTCTGACCCCCAAGTCGGGAGGACGCCAGCTGACGCTCCAGGACGCCGAGGAGGCCGACATGTTTTGATAGGCGTGCCCCGGACCTGCTGCGGGCGGGGAACTGGGCATTGCATTGACCAGGCCTTCACAGGCCACCCGCTGTGACTTTCCGCCCGTGGGGCTCTCTGGCCGAGCAGCGCCCATCTTGCCCAGAACTTCCGAGCGCCTGGGCGCGGCGGTACCGGTCAAGGACCCAGTTCCGCCATTGACGCCTGCTGGCCGGGCTAATGCCGTAGCGGGCCAATATTTCGGGCTTGAGGAGGTCGTAAGTAGCGGCCTCCTCCTCAGGAGGTCATAATAGGCCACGCGTCCTTTAGGTATGGCGCCAAGATGGGCGCCACTTCCGGACGCTGCCACTGTTCCGGGTGGCCGTCCTCTCAAACATGCCCAGGTAGGCTCCAGCGTCCCGAAGACCCATCGGTACCATAGGAGGCGGCTGCTCGCGGAGTCTGGTCTCGCCCGTTGGGCTTCCACTAACCTGGCCTCGTGGCCTCCAGCTCCCGGTTGGTAGCTTTGCGCTTCTGCAGGGCCTGGAGCTAGGCGTTCATTCCCTGCAGCACGGTGTTCAGGTCCTGTCCCTCCGTCATTCGGGATCTTTATCCTGCGCTACGCCAGTTGTAAAGGACCGAGAGAACAGTAGCAAGGGTTGGGGTTTTTCGGCCCGTATATTGTACAGATAAACAAAAACAGGTCAAAATCATAAACTAAACAGTTCATAATGCGCTGACGCCGACTCCTGGCGTGCGGCCATTATTGGGGAGGAGCCAGAAGTGGAGGAATGTCGGGAAGGACCGCAAGGGAGGATGGGAAGGATGACGTCAGGGCAAGATGGCGGAGGAAGGGCGGAAGTGTCGCACTGCGAGTCATCCATGCCTATGGTGCAGGACGGTCTTTTTCCTATGAGGAAGCAGAGGAGAAAGTTAATACCCCACCATTCCCTAGGCAGTGGTTTCCCAGGTGCTGTCAGAATCAATCCATGCCTCCTACTCAGCGTGCGTGACAATATATATATATATATATATATATATCTGCCCAGAAGTCTTTTTAGTTAACACTTGACCCTTGTTAGACTAGGAAACAAAATGATCTGCAGCCTATTAGAGTAGTGTGTACAAAGTGCCAGTGTGTAATAGTAGGTTGTTGCATAAACAAACATGTAAATTGCCTTCTGGTTGCCATTATATCCAGTATCTTACCAGAGGAAAGATTCCCACTTATGTATTTAGACAATAGTTGGTGGAGTACACATTATTCTGGTAACAATGCCTGAGCTAACCTCTTGTAAACAGTGTTTCTGTATAATCAGGAAGAAGATAACACAAATCAAATGATTAGCAATAACCAAGAAATGGCTTTCAAAAGATAAAAGCAAGAACTGGTTTTATTAGATATACAGTAGCTGAATATATTGTAATTGTGAGAAAATGAATTTGCACAAAATGTGTTTTTGAATATTTAATTTAACAAATAATAATTGTGGTGTGCCAAAATTGCACATCAAAGGCCCAAAAGGATTGTTTGGTCAAGTTTTAAGATTTAATGCACATTCTTGCCAGTAATGTTGATTAGCAAAACAGCATTACAAAAGTATTTGTATTGTAAGTGTGGCACATATACTATCAAAAAATGCAAAATTAACTTAATGAAAACTTCATAATGGAGGACATAAAGGGAGCGTTATCTCTGCAAGTCAACAGCCTGTGTCTGACTTATTAACATATGAACTATGGAGGGTTCTGTACAACTATAAAATGCAGATTGTTTACGGGCAAGTTTGCCAAGACTTGAAGATTAGTTTGTGCTACACCACACTGGCAGTTAAAGTATGCATACCAGTAACCCACAACAAACCCACAAAGCGTCATTTGCAATGACCTACACACTGTGCCCGGCATAGCCAACTTGACATACGGCCAAATGACCGGTCCCGAATGCAGCCATAAGTAGGTGTATAACTGCATGTGTACTAGAAGTGTACATAAAAATTTTGTTTTGTTAATGCAATTTTACAATATTATGTGGCTGTCAATTCCAGCAGATTGCATCTTAAGCAATCATGTGCTTTGGAGAAATTTGTCTCTGCTAATTGTAGTTCATATTTCTTAAATATAATATTTTTCTAAGTACCTAATAGAAATTTAAAAATCTGTGCTGAAGTCTCCAGATAAAATTGTTGGTTTCATCTGAACATGATCTAGATAGCAGGTCAATGAATCAATAGTATCTTAAGATAAAGTGTAATAGAAATACCAAGAGCATTTAGTCACTGTAACATAAAGTGTAACTGGGACATTTCTACATAAGTTAGGTTGCTTTTATTTTTTAATTTTACAGACATAAAAATTATATCACTTACCATTTTGATTTCAAAAAGCAGGAGAAGTGAGCTGCTGTGACTGAGCTTAGCATATAATGAGATCTACTGTACATTCTGGTACAGTAAGGGATGGTTGTTACCTTGTACAGTAATAAACATAAACAATATCTTTACTCTTTATTTATGCAATACAGTAGTATCATTATCAGCAATCTGAAAAAAAACACACATGTAACCTTGTGTCTTTCTTATATACTAATAGTCAGCATTCAAACTCTCTATCTATCTATCTATCTATCTATCTATCTATCTATCTATCTATCTATCTATCTATCTATCTATCTATCTATCTACATGCACAAAACTAAGAGTTCCTGATTAACCTAAAAGCCATGTATACAAGATGTATGAAGGAGACAATGTTTGTGAAAAGAAGCAAGGACAATAACAGAAAGTGTAATCCTGCAGAGAATTTAACCCACTCAGCCAGCTTTTGCTTAAAAATATTTGTATAAGGTTCATAGCAAGAAAAAATTCCCTGATTAAACTAAAATCCATGTATGCAAGATGTATGAAGGAGACAATGTATGTGAAAGAAGCATAAGGACAATAACAGAATGTTTAAACCTGCAGAAAATTTAACCCAGTCAGCCAGCTTTTACTTAAAAATATTTGTATAAGGTTGATAGCAAGAAAAAAATTCCCCTGGTCACTAAGGCTAGCTGCTAGGAAGTGGCGATATAAACCTTTGGTGCCTTCTGTGATCCTGGGAAATGTGAACTCACTACCAAATAAGATCAATGAACTGGCTGCTGGTGAAAAATGGCAGGACCTACAGAAAATGCAGTTTGTTGCTTTGTTTTGCGAAAGCAGTGGCTAACGACTTGATCAGATGCTAACATGGAGCTACCGGATTTTGCACAGTTAGAGTGGACAGAGCGCAAAAAATTTGCTGGAAGCGGAAAGGAGGAGGACTCGCCTCTATGTGCATTCAAGGTGGTGCAACCCTGGACATGTAGCGTCAAAATTTCCACTTGCTGCAGGGACACCGAACTGTTGGCCGTAAGTCTGCTCCCTATTACTTGCCCAGAGGTTTGGACATGTCATTGTTGTTATTGTTTACATCCCTCCTCATGTGGACGTGGAGTTAGCGGGTGACATCATCCACTCTGCTGTTGCTAATCTACAAACACAGCACCCCGAGGCATATGTGCTAATCTCTGGAGACTTTAACCATGTGTCGCTGGAGAAAACATTACCTGCCTTCTCCCAGTATGTGGATGAAATAGGACTATTGACCTACTGATGCAAACACCAACCCGCTGCCTGCGCTTGGGAAAGCAGATCATAACCTGGTTGTGCTTCAGCCTCACTACAAACCAAGAGTGAGGGAGCTACCTACAAACACACGCTCATTCAGGAAGTGGTCTCCTGAGGCAGAGCAGGCTCTGAGAGACTGCTTTGGAACTATGGACTGGGATATCCTGTAGGGGTCACATAGTGAGAACATTGAGGAGGTTGTTGACTTCACCACTGACAACATTAACTTCTGTATGGACATGTATTTCCAGTAAGAACAGTCGCTGCTAAGCTAACAACAAGCCGTGGATTACAAGTGACATCAAGGGCCTTTTGAACCAGGAAAAGGGCTTTTTAAAGGTGGTGATCAGCATGAGCTCAAGCGCGTGCAGAAGGAACTCTGAATCCAGCTCATGGCGGCGAAAGAGCAGTAGAGGAGAAAGCTGGAGCAAAAGTTGCAGAATAACAGCATGAAGGAAGTGTGGGATGGAATGAAGAGCATCACTGGCTGCAGCTCGAAGTGGGGTGCCACCATCAAGAGAGACATGAAGAGAGCAAACCTGATAAACAACTTCTTTAACAGGTTTGACCATCCTAACCTACATTCACCTCAGAGTACTGCATCTTCCACCCATCCTTCTGCTGATACCAGCATAGGTGAGACATCCCCACCCACATTTACAGCAGCCCAGGTGAGCAGAGAGCTGAGGAGACATTGTACCAGCAAAGCAGTGGGTCCAGATGGAGTGTTGCCACAACTGCTGAAGGCCTGTGCGTTGAAGCTGGGGAGTCCTCTACTCGACTTTGGAAAACATCTTGCATCAGCCCAGTCTCAGAGGTATCACATGCTGGTGAGATGAATGACGTCCAGCCTGTCGCTCTGATGTCACATGTGATGAAGACCATGGAGCGGCTGCTGCTTCACCACATGAGGCCACAGATCTGCCATGCCCTCCACCCTCTGCAGTTGCATACCAGGAGAAGGTGGGAGCAGAGGATGCCATCATCTATATGCTACCGATCCCTCTCCCATTTGGACAGAGAAAGTGGTGCTGCAAGAATTATGTTTCTGGACCTCTCTAGTGCCTTCAACACCATCCAATCTCAGCTCCTTAGTGACAAGCTGATAGAGATGGGAGTAGATTCGTACCTGGTGGCATGGATTGTGGATTATCTTACAAACAGACCTCAGTATGTGCGTTTTGGGAACTGAAGGTCTGACATTGTGGTCAGCAACACAGGAGCGCCAGGGGACTGTACTTTCTCGGTCCTGTTCAGCCTATATACAGTACATCAGACTTCCAATACAACTCCTGTCCTGCCATGTGCAAAAGTTTGCTGGCGAACTGCTATCTGGGCTGCATCAGGTGGGCAGGAGGAGGAGTATAGGACGTAATCAGGACTTTGTTAAATGGTTGACTTAAAACCACCTACACCTGAACACCAGCAAAAACAAGGAGCTGGTGGTGGATTTTAGGAGGCCCAGGCCCCTCCGGGACCCTGTGATTATCTGAAGTGACTGTGTGTAGAGGGTGCAGACCTACTTATCAATAGCTCCTGATGACCCTGATTCTATTGATTCACTAACAGAATGTCTGACTTGTATCTCAGAATGGATGAATAGTAATTTTCCAAGTTAAATAAAGATAAAACTGAAATCTTAGTGATCAGCAATAATGGATACAATGAGGCTATTAGAAATAAACTGGATACATTAGGATTAAAGTCAAGATGGAGGTAAAAGCTAGGGGTGATTGTTGACTGTAATCTGAATTTTAAATCACATATTAATCAGATCATTAGGACAGCATTTTTTTCACTAAGAAACATAAGTAAGGGTTAGCTTATATCACTGAAAGATGCTGAGAAATTAGTTCACGTTTGTTTTCAGTCGACTAGATTACTGCATTCACTCCTCTCAGGACTACCCAAAAAGACATAAATCGTTTGCAACTAGTGCAAAAATGCAGCTGCTAGAATCCTAACTGGGAAAAGAAAATCCGAACACATTTCTCCAGTTTTAATGTCACTACACTGGTTACCTCGTCATTCAGAATTGACTTTAAAATTCTGCTTATGTTTATAAAGCCTTAAATAATCTCGCTCCATCTTATATATCGGAATGTCTGACACCTTATATTCCAAATCGTAACCTCAGATCCTCAAATGAGTGTCTCCTTAGAATTCCAAGAACAAAACTTAAAAGAAGTGGTGAGGCGGCCTCCTGCTGCTATGCACCTAAAATCTGGAATAGCCTGCCAATAGGAATTAAGCCAGGCTGATACAGTAAACACTTTAAAACACTGCTGAAAACACATTACTTTAACATGGCTTTTCTATAACTTCAATTTAATCTTAATTTAACTTAATCCTGATACTCTATATGTTCAATTTCCTCATAATAACTATTCATGGTGGCACTAAAATCAGTACTGACCCCTACTTTCTTTTCTGTTTCTTTTCCGGTGCCTGCGCCACCACCACCTACTCAAAGCTTCATGATGCTCCAACAATGATGGAGCGGATTAAAAGGCAGAAGTCTACGTGACCATCATCATCATCAAGCTCTTCCGTGAAAACCCTAAATCCAAAGAGGACTGTTTCATTTATGTTGGTAGAATGCCCAGAGGACTGGGCGGTCTCATAGGGCTGGAATCCTAGATTTTATTTTTCTCCAGCCGTCTGGAGTTTTTGTTTTTCTGTCCCCCCTCGCCATTGAACCTTACTCTTATTCGATGTTAATTAATGTTGATTTATTTTATTTTATAATTGTGTCTTTCATTTTTCTATTCTTTAATATGTAAAGCACTTTGAGCTACTGTTTGTATGAAAATGTGCTATATAAATAAATGTTGTTGTTGTTGTTGACCTATAAATACCTGGGAGTGCAGCTGGATGATAAATTGGACTAGACTGCCAATACTGATGCTCAGTGCAAGAGAGGACAGAGCAGATTATACTTCCTTAGAAGCCTGGCATCCTTCAACATCTACAATAAGATGCTGCAGATGTCCTATCAGATGGTTGTGGCGAGCCCTCTTCTATCTTGGTGGTGTGATGGGGAGGCAGCATAAAGAAGGGACTCTATTAGCCACGGAAATTGACAGTTTGATATCTGTGGCTGAGCGATGGCCTGAAAGGCTCCTATCAATCATGGAGAACCCACTGCATCCACTGAACAGTGTCATCTCCAGACAAGCGAGCAGCTTCAGCGACAGACTGCTGTCACTGTCCTGCTCCACTGACAGACTGAGAAGATCGTTCCTCCCCCACACTATCGACCTATTCAGTTCCATCTCCTGGGGTGACGTTAACTTTATACAAGATTATAGACTTTTACTGCTGCTCACACTCTCCACCTTGCATTTTTAACGCTCTTTAATTAATATTGTTTTATCAGTATGTTGCTGCTGGAGTATGTGAATTTCCCTTTGGGGTTAATAAAGTATCTATCTATCTATCTATCTATCTATCTATCTACACTCATTAGTTTAACATTTTTTGTAACTTGGCGTGACTGTATCTCTTAGACAATATATATATAAACTAACTGCGTTAAGTTGGTTCAAATCTAAATAATGTTCCAGCTTACACAATGGCTAAATTTAGTGTGGTAGGTGGGGTGGTTATCTAACTCGTGGTTGCACTATAGTAAAGATTAGGATTGGGGGAGTGTTATTTGACTCAAAGTGACAAACACAAACCTGTGTGGAGATCAGTGATTCCTCTCCATTGTGGAATTCCTCAGGTTTCAGCGTCTGCAGCCAGTCCACATCTCTAATCATTTTTGTCTGTCTATCTGCGTGGGAGCGAGACCCATTGCTTTCACCTCGAGGTATAACTACTGAAAGAACAACAGCTACTACATGTATTGTAGTTGTATACAGTTATCTCTACCTTTGGAGTAAATGTTTTATCCTTCTAGAAACATATAACTTGTCTTTCCTTTTGCATTATTTTTATAATAATTTTACTGGGCTTAAGCAGTGTAAATGAATATTGAACACATTGGACTTGGAACTCAAACTCCATTTGATGTAAATATGTACTGCAGCAAAAACTGTGCAGTGAGTAACATAAGTGTTAGAAGGCTATTGTGAACATAATATTTGATTTATTTTATTTAGTCTGAGTGACTCATTGAGATTGAGGATATATTTCTTAAACAATGGCTTGGTTTTAACTGGTGACCATTGCTAATAAAAAAACAACATATTCAGTTTAAAATCTCATGGTTGAACATTATAACTTGTTCAATTAAAATTAAAGCTACCTTAACAATGATCTGAAATCTGTTCAAAGGTGATTACTGTCGCTACTTCTGTAGTAACAACTAAAATTAAACAACTAAGGGAAAAGACTGTTTGTCAGAGGTCTATAAATTGTAAAATCATCAAGCTGAGGATGTTCTGAATTTTTCCATTTCAGAGTCACAGAGGCATGGGACTGTCGTAAAAGCTTTAAGTGAAAGCTCAAAACCTTATCTGGAAGGGTGCCTTTTAAAGACACAACACACTCATGCACACCCACTCATAACAGGCCAATTTTAGGGTTGACAGAAAACATCACCTGCATATCTTGGGTATGGGTGAGAAAAAGTGCATATGGAGACAACTCTTGGAATACTGAGCATGTCGCTAATCTCGATAGACAGTGGCCAAGTCAAGAGTCAAACAATAAACACTGCATTACTGTGATACTTCATTATGATATATGATATTGTAAATACCACACCATTTCAAGGCCTGCTTATCCTAAGCAAGGCTGCAGGATGCTGGATACTCACGTGCAGATGTGCTCTGTCTCAATTACCCCAACAACTTCCTCAGCCATGCAAGCATGCACCCCCACCCATGGAGATCGAGCTGGCTATTCAGTTATTTATTTACTTAAAAATGGACCTTTAATGCTGAGCCATGGACCCACTATTCCACACAGAGTCCATCCATCCATTATTCAACCCGCTAAATCCTAACACAGGGTCACGGGGGTCTGCTGGAGCCAATCCCAGCCAACATAGGGCACAAGGCAGGAACAAATCCCAGGCAGGGTGCCAGCCCACTACAGGGCACACACACACACACCCACACACCAAGCACATACTAGGGACAACTTTGCATCGCCAATGCACCTAATCTGCATGTCTTTGGACTGTTGGAGGAAGAGCACAAGTCCATGACCTAAAATGATCATTAAAGCATATTATATAAAAAATAAATATGTCTTCATGTCAATAAATACTTCAATGTCTTAAGTATGCTTAGAAAAGTTAAAGATAAAATAGAAATCAATAGTTTGAGATTTGTTCACCTTTCATAAGTGAAGAAAAAGACTAAAACAGATTTACACTTTGAAGCTACTGGTATCTCTCTTTTTTAATCCTTTTAAAAAATCCAGGATAAACTCACCAGTCCATGAAAAATTTCTAAAGTGCATTGACTGTATGTATTATTCTATCTTGTCATGCAAACTTATCTTATCCATTTTAAAAAGTACATGGACAGCTATGAGCCAAGAAAAATTCATTATAATGAATAATAGAATATGTTTTACGACAGTAGGAGCAAGGACACCTGAAATCCCGAAGCGTTCCCCCGTAGGGAATGGGGGGGGTACTAACCTTTCTGCTTTCTCTTCTAGGAAAATAGCCCTCATCTTAACCTGCCCCAGCCCCCCCCATTCCCCCTTCCCCCCCATCCCCCGCGAAATACCTTATCCCCACCCTCCTTAGCATTCCTCCACCCCCCTCCCAAAAAATGGCCGGATGGGTGTCTAAAAACCCCTTTTTTTGTTTGTAAAATTTTTGACCTGAATTGATTTTTTGATTTAAGAAACGGGGGGGGAAACCCCCAACCCCTTTATGCAGTGTTTGCCCTTTTAAGTTTTATGGCAGTTAACAGATGAAGATGGGAAAAGGAGGTTTATATTATAAAGTTTTTTTCATATAAAACACAAGGTGAAGTAATGTTAATGAGTGCTTACTTAATTTTTCCCTTGGGACTGCATTTGTCTCTTATAAACACCAGCTGTCCTTGGTTCTATTCACCATTTTGTTTACCCTGATTACTAAAAAAAATAATCCCTGTAAATATTTGTTTTCAAAGCCTTTTTTCCTGTGTGGATTTTATATTGTCTCTACCCCCAAAAAATAAAACCAAAAAAAAATAAAAAGTAAAAAGGGATTTTGAAAATGAAGTTTAGAATCTTTTAAAAAAAAGGGTTTTACAATTTTAAAAGAATTTAATAAATAATTAAAGATATTGTATTACTAGCATACCAATATCTTGAAAATAAGCCATGAATACTTTTTCAGTTATAAAAAACCTGAGCCCCTTATTCCATCACGGATTAGAGGGGGACTGAGCTTTTGCACACAATCTGGTGAAAAGAGGAAAGGAGGGCCCCCCCTTTATGGGACACTCATCCCCCTGGGGCCTCTAAAACAGAGACCCTTAGGGAAAGCAATTTCACCGACAATGCCCATGTTGGGGAAAAGAACCAGTAGCTACACCTGTGAATATAACTTTAAAATTTAAATCAATTTTCAAAGATGTACAGTTTTCTTTTAGTTTGTGTGATAACTGATACTATGAAAATATGTCTTTGTGATATATTGGGTTTTTTTCTACAGGGTGGGACGGTCGTGGTAGCGCTGCTGCCCTTTGAGTTAGGGACCCGGGCCCCCGGTTTTTCCCCGGGAGTTTGCATGTTCTCCCCCGTTTGCGGGTTTCCCCCCGGTGCTCGTTTTTCCCCCCACAGTCCAAAAAAATGCTGGTTTGGTGGATTGGCAATTTAAATTTGGGCCTTGGGGTGGGTGTGTTTTGTGTGTTCCTGTTGGGGGCATGCCCAGGTTGGTTCCTGCCTTGTGCCCCGTGTTGGCGGGATTGACCAGCAGACCCCTGTGTTATTCAGGGGGTTTGGGAAAAATGGATGGATGGAGGGTTTCACAGCAAGAAACAGAAAGAACTAATCTAAATAAAAATGTAAGAAAACCAAGTGATTAAAGTTGAGATACACTTTCTCGGGGGAGGTTCAAAATTGAGCATTTTCAGTAGCATGCACCAGTATGTTAAAATACCCTTTCATGACACCACCTTTTGGAACAAACCTAAAAACTGGATGCCAGATGTTGTGCTCATAAAACTGATCCTTTGGGAAATTTTAAAGCTCACCCCTAAGTAAACAAAAGTGCAAGAAGAGAAGAAAGGTATATCAATTCATTGCATCAATGCAAAAGTTCAGTTCATCATTGCACCAGTGAACAAAATAAAATAACAGAATGTGTCGAACTTTCTTTATCTTCAGTCTTTGTTTTCATATGTTTGGTTGAAAGGAAAAAATTTAATAAGAAAGGAAAAATAAATAATATAATAGGTTGAAAGGAATAAATAAAACAAAATATATCAAAATAAAAGATATGAGGTAAAATGGCATTTTAGGCTATGTCTTGTACCAAAAAAAACTATAGAGGATGATGAATTTTATTCAGTGCAGCCCTATGGACCTGGGTACAATTAACTATCATTTCTAAATTGGGTTTTTCTCCAATACTCCATAATCCTACCACATCCATGACTGTCTCCTGTGATGATTGGTATTCCATTTAGGATTGACTCTTTACTCTTATCAATGTGGCTGGGGTTAGGTACAGCTCTCCAAATCCCTTTAATCAAAGAAAAAGTGGGGAAATGGATGAATAGATACATGCTTTTCTTGGTCTCCACTTCTAGATCAATCCATTACCAAGTCTCATTACTTTCATATCCTGATGGTGGTAATATCATCAGCAATAACTTTCCCGCTGTTTGCTTCACTGTGATTTTCATTATACACTCTGTCCAAAACATTTCAAAAAAAGTAATTGAATACATAAAAAGGCTTCAAAAAATTTAATGTGCACAATTTATTCCATTTATTTGAACAGGTTACATGGCTTCACCTTGGGTAGCACCTACAATCCCAAACCCGATGAGCAAATTCCAGATTTATGAATGTTTAGGATCCACACAGGGTGTTGTTTTTGGGGGTTCTCAGGGTTTTCCTTCCATATGTCAAAAATGAACATTTTAGGTGGCTTGGATTTAGATGTGGGTGTGAGATCGGGGGCGGGAAAGTACTCTGCAAATGGAATGCGTACTCCAGGTTTGCACAAATCTGCTGGGATTATAGGATTACAGGTGGATGGATGGATGGGAAAATTCCATTCTGCCTATGACACACTTTGAGCTGCTAGCTTATTTTTGTGATTGACACGAATCTTAAGCAATATCTGCATTTCTGGGAAAATGTCCGAGAAGCCTCAGCATTACTTTGATTACTCATGATTAAATATTAATCACAACAAAGGAAACTTTTATGTCTTACCAAGTGTTTTCAGTTAAAGTATTTTTATTAAAAGCTGTTGTTTTTTTAGCTATTTTATTATAGATTGGCTTTTAATTCAGACATTATTTTTAAAAGCTTTTTTATGTTATAGCCTATTTTAGTGCTATTTCTTCTTGGACTAATTTGATTCAAGGAGCCAGTTATCCTGATGATAAGCTTTCTGACACCACTTACTTAAAACTAAAAAGACAGTTATATTGTAATTCTCAAATTTCTTGATCTGCACAAACTAATTAAAATCACAATGGAATAAACGTTTGTATATGCTACTGAGGTTCCTGGCCTCCTGAGTTTTTTTAAGTACATCTGAGTTACCTCAATCAAGCTCTCCAACCGGCCACTGTCACCAGCAGAGGCTTGACTATATGTGGAAGACCTGAAGGCTTTTCCTCACCTCAACAAATGTGTAAATAAATCTAAGGCGTGTCGAGTTTGTAAATGTATACTGCACTAATTAAGTTTTATATGGAGAAGATTTTTGTTGCATTCTTCCATGAGGCATTCATTTTGTTTTTTTTTTTCCCTTGTAAATATTTCCAGATTCATTGTAAAAGAATCTTACCATAGAGGTTTTAAAAGGGGTGGCAAAGTTGTTAGCACTGATCCGACATGGTTTTAACATCCTTGATAAAATCCCATCCCCGTCATTGTCTGGGTGGCATTTGCCCGTCAATACAGTTGTGGGGGTTGCAACACTGAATGCAAGACAAATCATATCAAAATGAAGTGCCAGTCAATTATAGGGGACACCGCTGCAAGACCTATGCTTTCCCCACCCAAGCCAATTGCAAATCTTCAACTCAACTGACACCCTATTTTTTAGCATGTGGGACTACCTGCAGAAAAGTTCATGCAATTACAGTGGAAAAGGTGCATATTTAACATACATTGTAACCATCTCCTAGAGTTACGTCGTATGACAAACAGTCACCTTTAAAGTTTTCACATTTTTCATTTATACAACATTTAATCACAGTCGATTTAGTTTTGCTGTATGACACTGATCAACAGAAAAAGACTGTTTAATGTCAGTGGAAACAAATCTCTGCAAAGTAATGTAAATTAATCCAACGTTAAAGCACATAATAATTGATTGCTAAGTACTTACCCTTTGAAGTCAGTATTTAGTATATGGGAGCCTTGACAGCCTTGCGTTAGTGTGGATGCATCTCTATCAGCTTTTACATCTGGGCATTGCAAATATTCCCCTTTTTTCTTCATAGAACTGCTCAGTTCTCTCAGATTGTGAGTGAACAGCCTTTTCAATTCATTCTAAAAATTCTCAATTCAGTTCAGATTGGACTCTGACGATCCAGAATAATTACTATTGTTTTTTTTAACCATTCTTGCGTGCTTTGAAAACCCGGGCATTCTCTTTTGAAAACAAATCTTTCCCAAAGGTGGGGGTTTTCTTGTGGACTGAATCAGGTTTTCTAGAATTTTTACCTGCTGATACTTTTTACCATTTTGTATAAGCCCCCAGGGCATGTCGAAACATTCCCACAGTATGATCCCATTAAAGATTTAAATGCATTTTGATCGTGCAGTTTTAAAAATTTTGGTTTTTATCAAAAACAAAAGCTCTTTTCTATTGAGCACAGAATTTTCCCCCGGCTTTCACAGTTCCTGTTCTTTTGGCAAATTCAGCTCAGATGCCATGTCTGTTTTTTAATATGGCTCTCCTCATTGCTCTTTCCATAAATTTACATGGAGCATCCAGGCAACAATTGTTGTATGCAATCTATCCAATCTTGAACTGTGCTTGTAACTCATTTAGGTTCTAAAGACTTATGGTTGCACTGTTTCTTCTACCACAACTAAATTTTTGTTTGACAGCATACTCTATGTATGCAGTTTATATCTGTGCCACACTTTGTCTATTTCTAATGAAATTTACCAAGGCATAAAGAGATAGTCAGTGGTCGATTTTTTTTTTTTTCCATCTCCCAACCTGTGCTCTTTGTCCCTTAGCAAGTTGCTTGCAGGTCAGGCCTCCATACTGATTCCCCAAAAAGCTGGACCTTCATTTTAAGATGAATTTATACTACAATCAAAGGAACCCTAGGGCACAGACAGGTTATCACCACTGAGCTATTATGTGATTTTTAAAACCAACTTGCACCACTGATGATGTGAGGTGATATTAAAAGGAGGAATACTTACACAATCATTATTTGTTTTATATCTGTAATTGATTTTGAAGACTTTACTGGGGTCTGTTTCACGTTAAAATTAAAAGTATTTTTCTAATGATAAATGTCAAAAAGTACTTGTTATTCAATGTTATAATAAAAAATGGGACAACTTCAAGGGGTGAACACTTTTATGGGCATTGTATAAGCGACAGTGGTACCCATGCACTTTTTCCCCCCAACTCATAAACTTTTCCTAGATTGCAAATCTATTTTGTTTATCTATTAATTATCAGTGATATTTTTATTCAATTTTAAAAGTTGATGCAAATACGCATACTATAATGTTAGTCTGCACCATTTATCAGTGGAGAAAACGGTGTGGGCGCACAGGGAGTGGTAGTGCTGCTGCCTCACAGTAAGGAGACCGGGTTGTTTTCCGGTCCTCCTTGTGGAGTTTTCATGTTCTCCCTGTGTCTATGTGGGTTTCCTCCGGTGCTCGGTTTCCCCCTACAATCCAAAGACATGCAGGTTAGGTGCATTGGTGATTCTAAATTGTCCCTAATGTGTGCTTGGTGTGGGGGTGTTCCGCATCCTGGGGGTGGGCTGACACCTGCTCAGGGTTTTTTCCTGCCTTGTGCCCTTTGCCGGCTGGGTTTGTTTGCAGACCCCGTGACCCTATGGTAGGTAACAGGTTGTAAAATCACTGACTAAAATCGGGATATATCCAATGATCCCAAAAAACTGATAGATAATAAAGAAAGTATCCCTTCTTCTGGCCACCTATACTTTTCAAGGAGGTGAATGGCTGAAACCCAACCTGTAAAAAAAAAAAAGTTTTTTTTATATAGCCATTTCATACACTCAAGGACACTTTACAATTAAATACACATTAACAAGACAGTAGAAAGTACATACATAAAAAGAATAATACTCATTGAAAAGATGTTTTTTACAGATGTTTGAAAATAATAATAGATTTTTCCTCGTAAGGATGAGAGGGAGAGAATTAGAATTTTAAGGGCTATCACTCTGAAGCTTGCCACCATAGTTATTAACCTGTATTTAGGTATATGTGAGTAACTTAGCATCCATGATCACAATGCACGGTAGGAGTGTATGAAGCAGCAGTTCAGACAGATAATGAGGGCTAAAACCATAAAGGGCTTTAAAGGTGAGAAGGATAATTTTATATTTGATTCTTGAAGAAACTGGTAACCATATTGTTTTATCTTGTAGAGTAATATATATATTGCTCTTACTTTCCCCTATTGTATTATTATATGTAGCCTTAGAATGCCTAATCTCAGACATACCACTGTATATAACTTATCCCCACCTTCCCTTCTATATCTATAACCTCAGGCAATTAGATGTAGTAAAAGACAAGCAGGAGTTAAGTTACACATAAAATAATGTATTACTGATAATATTCATAAATAATAACAAAATGCAAAGTACATTTGAATATTGGCAACCATACAACCTGATAAAATGCTGATGTGTAACTCTTGTAGTTACTTAAAATGTCTCTAGTTAAAGCATCGTTGGTGCTCAGCTTTCAGACACATGTCTGTTCAATATGCTGCTGAGCTGTGCTCTTCATTGTGTTGTCTTCATCATCACAGGTTAGCAAAAGAGATGCTTCTTTCATCATATGTTGGTAAGAGAGAGAGAATGTGGTTGAGCAGAGCAAATTTATAGGTTTTCTGTCCAAACCTCCAGCCAATCCAGACAGCTATATCTCAGACCCATAGGTGGAATAGATCATCTTATCTCCGCCCCAAAACCATATGTTAAACATCCTGGCTTCCTTGCAGGGGTTCAAAGACTTTAGCAGAGAAATACTCATCAAACTGGTTTAAGACACATCCCCAAATCCTGCCATAAAATTACAAAGAGACAGTCTTAAAATTGGGGGCAAACACTAATATTTCAAAATTACATTGGTTTGCCTAAATTATAAATAAAGACATACAAAACATTTATCAAGTTATATGCAAAATCTCACATCACAACACCAATGTAAATCATAGAGGACAGGAGTTGATGTGAGCAGATTTTTTAGTGTGTGTAAGTAAACGAGCAGCAGAATTCTGAACATATTGTAATCTGTTGATATATTTAGTCAGGAGGCCATAAAACAAAGCATTGCAATAGTCCAGACCGGTAGTGATGAAAGCATGAATGAGTGTCTCAGTATGTTTCACACTGAGGAAAGAATGCAGATGAACAATGTTGCATGATGAAAAAAGGCTGTCTGTACTATTGAGCTAATGTGATTGAAAAGTAAGAAGCTGATCAAAGATGATACCCAAATTACGGACTGATACCGAGGGTTGAACCAGGATCCCATCAATGTCAATTTTTAGCCCATGAAGGGTAGAGAGGACAGATTTGGTACCAACTAATAAGATTTCTGTTTTATCAGGATTGAGTTGTAAAAATTATCTGTCATCCAATGATTTATTTCTAATGCAGTCAGTCAGTGCAACAGGTGAAGATGTAATAGGCATTTCACCTTAGTTAATGTATAGTGTAAATAAATTCAGCCTCGACACACACAAAAGGTTTGGGGCAGCCACCCATATATATACTGTACCTGGCTGCAAAGGTTTAAATTAGCACTGAAGTACAGGTTGAATTCTCAAGATGAAATGATTTTGTTAAGACAAAATGGCATCTTTATAGACCAGGTGCGAAGTGACGTCTTTGTAGAGAAATTAGTCAGGTTTTCCCATATTTGGTCTGCAGAAAAAACAGAGGAAGGTTTAGCACACCCTGCCACCCCCTGGCCTGGAATGGAATTACCTTGTTTCAGTCCACTCAGCTTCCTCCTTTTTGCATGTGTGTGACAATAGATGGAAACCATAATAATTATAGTACAAATGTGCATTTTTGTTGCGATTACTAAAATACACTGTTAAGTGTTACTTCAAATATTGGAATAAACAACTTCAGAAAAGGATGGATGTGGTAAATGAAAGAGCTGTATATTTCCATAGTGGAGCAGGAAGTGGAATAACCTCACAGAACTTGGTCTTCATGTGGAGTCATGTCTTGGCAACCTTAGCTTTTCCCTGAATCAGTGTGAGTGTGGATTGGTAGTGTGTTTTAACATGAGAATAGGTATAAAGCAGGAATGGAAATGAAATGGACACTAAAATCTTTTTCAAAGTCTGTACACAATACTGTGTTAGTCACATATATTCCTAATCTTAATATTTTCACTTAGAAGCTTTGGGGCAGCTATATTAGACTACAGCCATTACAAATTGAGAACTGGTAATCTCCTTATTTATATATTTTGTTTGCAAAAGACTGGATTTCAGAAAGGCCGTTCTGTAAACTATATGAGCATCCTCAAGGCATTTACTGGCACAGCTACAAGGCTAGCAGTTCATTGTAAAGGAGCAATTGTCCACCCTTTAATTACAGTTCAGTTAATTACACCCCTGTTTAATTTTAGTTTACAAATTCTTGCTTGCATGTTTCCCAGACTTTGATAACACCAGAGAAATGGAATGAAATGTTGAAATCAACATCAGACAGTCATTTTATGCCATTGTCAGTAAAAGTGGCTGCGGGTAACCTTATGACTCGTGGATCAAAACTATGCCAGAATAATGGGGCTGGGTATAAAGTGGGAGAAAAGTGACTGTGTCGGATGATTGAGGGTTTTTAATAATTCAGCCTCATTTCTCATGGCAGCATGTATACATACTACATATCCTGGACAGGAGAAAACATTGTGCCAAAATATTGTGAGACAATATTCTGCCATCCGGCTGAGCAGATGACATGAAAGATGTTACACAGCTGCCACTGAGCATCTATAGATTTTTGTGAGAATAGATGAACACATCCGCCTTCCTCAAAGTTCAGGTAGTAAATTTGATATTAGGGACATGTTAAATTTTGTGACTATTTAAAAAGTATCAAACTATATTTGCTTTAGGTTGCATCATTTAATTTTGACAGCATAATGGTGCATTAGCTGCTGAAGGCCAGCTCCAGAGTTCTAGGTTTGACTTCTAGTCTGGATATTGCTTTGTGGGTCTGTATCCTAGTGTCTTCTTGAGCTTTTTCTTACCCCATCCCAAAACATGCAAATTATGTGAACTGTGCTTTTAGATTTTGGGTTAATGGGTTCTAATTTTAACTGGAGACGCATGGATGGATTCCTGCCTCCTGGTTGGATTCAACAACCCTGAATATGATAATCCAATTAAAGAATAGTTAACGCTTATCCCAGTAGCACCGGTCAAGGGTAAGAACCGATGTATTGAAGAGCATACTGTCTCACCTACAATCACCCAATCATTCATCCATTTCCAAGATCTGGTTATTCATCTCCAGGAACACAGAGCCCGGAGTATAATTCCAGCAGCATGCTTATAAAGGGAACCCTGGATGAAACCAAGTAATGCTTGCTGTTTTAATATTTATCTAGCAGTATTCATTTGGTATAAGCTTTGTTTGCTGACAACAGACTGTAACAAGTGAAGTTATCAAGATTACAATATTTTTCCAAGGTTAAACGTGTCAGTAGATGACAAATTGCATAGTAACACATTCTTTATTTGATTCAATATGAAATTTAGATGGATTGAATTCTAAAAAATATATAGATTATGCTACTTTCCATATCTTTTTCTTGTTGTGATTAGGTACATGATACTTTTTCTCATTTATCATACTGAAATGACAGGAAATGTACAGAATAATTCAAGGAATTGAATCTAGTTAGGAAAAGAGAAGTTTTTCTGACTTTTACGTCCTGATAAATTAATGTAGTGAGAGGTTCTTCTCAAATAATGGAGTAAAACTTTGACTAGGGCACTGCACTTGATACATAAGAAAAGTAATTCTTGTTTTGAACCAGAATACCCTGGGGCAAGAGCTGTTGTTACTGACTATAGTTCATAGTTCAACCTGCCAGGAGCTGACTTCCATCGTATGTTACTGAAGTGAATAAAAGACATTCTTAAAGCTCAAATTATTTATATGGTTCAAAATGCAGCACGGTAGGACATTCTAATTCAATCTCAGGAAAGCATGCAGAAGTGAATGTGTTCACTCTAAAATAATCTAAATAATAAGAAAGCTTTAAAAGTACAGAACGCATCCCTGAATTCTCACAGTATGCATAGTATAAAACCCATGTTGTTAAAGCCTTACAACAGATTATTAAATGTGACAGGTTTATGACTCTATGCTAAATTAGCAGGTGTTAAAAAAAGTTTGTAACCAATGCAAACTTGCCCAGAGTAACATCACTGGTCTTCTGAGAGTAATGAATTTGTACAAAAGCTGCTTGCTAATTTGAATATACTGTAATACAATACAGATTGCTACAGGGAATGAAGTACTGTGTGTTTAATTAGCAATGCACCATTCCTCTTTTTGAATAGTCATGAACCTTCTTAAAACATATTATCTTGTAACACAGGAGTGGATATTCTTCTCCCAAAATGGCAAAAGCTGCTGACTTTATTTCTAATGAATGAATGTGAATTTCACACCTATAGCAGAGGTAGTGGACAATTTAGGCTAACTTATTTCTCCATTTTAACCATTTGCTTTGATAATGAAATATATTCAAATGCTTATTTTTCAAAAATCTGATTTAGCCTCCTTGTGTTTTATTCTGCCCTAAGCTTCTACATTCTTAATTTTAGATCATTTTTATACAATGTGTTGAGTCAATTACTGAATGTGTCATTTATTTCAGTTTAAAATATTATTTATTATCAAGAAATGTAATTTGCCAACAGAGCTATGACAGTCTGACTAGTGCATCATATAAAACAACAGCAGACTAAACTGACAAATAAACAATTTGAAACTGTTTAAAAATAATATACTGTATATATATATATTTTAGCAAATTTAATCCATCATCACGACTTATGTCATATTTACATAAGTGGAACGTGGAGAAACAATGGTATACCAGAGAAAACTTCCACACACACTCACATAGAATAGCATGCAAATTCCACAGAGACATTGATCAGGCCAGGATTCAGACCCTAAAGCTGTGAGACAGCAGTGCTTACTATGACATCTCTAAATCACACTATTTGACTGTGGTATTTAATAAAATACTTTCTCCTTTACAGCACATTTGGTCACGATTCTTACTATTTAATTTTCTTATATTTTCTCTCAGCTAGGCTTCAATACAGTACTTAACATCTGACAGCTGAAAGGAGCATGGAGACACCATTGTGCCCTAGAGGCAAAAGAATAGGTTTGCATTGGTGGCAAAATGTCACAATTCCCTTCTGAAAGTGTATTAGGTTTCCACTTGGCAGTTTACATTCTGTATTTCCACACACCTGTGGATGCTTCGAACCACAAAGATATTTAGCAGTTTAAAATAACAGTAAAAGTGATAATAGAGACACAGAGAAGAGGTAACATTTTCTGTCAAACCAACTTTAAAATGCTGTATATCACTCCCATGAAATTCCACTGAAGTATATATTACAATATGAAATACAGGAGCTGAAGAGTATTTGTCATCAAAGAAATGCATTCTTTTCTCTAACTTATTTACAGTAAATGTTCCCATTCATTTTCTAAACCTGTTAGTTTCTATGAAGAAAGAATACACAGTGTGGCAGATGGCCAGGATCATGCCCAACTGGGACTCTGGAGCAGGGAAAGACCGGGACAGTGGCAATATATTTCCCTGGGATTAAGAGGGCAGCCCCCCTGGATTCCAATAAGGGCCATGGATATGGAGCTGGGAAGCTCAACACTGTGGAGGTCTGTGACGACAACCAGGAGGTGCCTGGATGATCCTGGAGCCCTGAGGACAGCACTTCCGCCTACACCAGGAAGTGCTGCTGGATGGAGAACCAAAGGCACCTGAGTTTTTCCGGGTGCCATGCAGCACCTCCGCCACACCAGGAATGTTGCAGGAGGTCCATCAGGGCGCACCTGGAGCACATCCAGGTGCAATATAAAAGGGGCCACTTCACTCTATTCGGAGCACCAGAGTCAGGAGAAGGAGGCGAAGCTGCCTGTGAGGAGTGGAGGAAGAAAAGAGTCATGCTTGCTTTGCTTTTGTGTGCTTTGGGACTGTGTTGTGTCTATGGTAAGAGGAAGGTGCCCGTTTTTTTACATGTGTCTCCGCTTGTCAGTCTGTGTCAGGTCGGGCGCCTATATAGCACCTTTCATAGCAGATTTAAGGTCCAAATCAGTGCTAGACAGGAAGGTAAACTGGCTAACGATACATATCACTTTTATACAAGTTACATTTGCTAAATTACCTATTTGACTTTGGATTAAGGTAGAAAATTTGAGTACTTGAGGAACTTATAAGAACAAGGCAAAGGCACAGGGGCCTTCAAAGGTACAAACGAAAAAAAAAAGCAATAAAGCTCATGGGCCTGCTCTGAGACAGTGGACCTCACTACCACATGAATTGACTGGTCCTTTTCTCTAGGGACAATTTAGAATCATCTCAAAACAATCACATATCTTAAATCTTTATGAGCCTTGTTTTAAAGGACCCTTTAAGTTCCTGTGAACATTTTGCAGAGTTCTCTCTTACTACCCCTCATACCCTTACTTACAATATTTGTATTATCAGGGCCACACATAATGTGATTACCTTCTTCCTCCTTTCCTTTCTTTTACTTATTAAATATGTTATTATTACTCTAATTTACATTCCATTTAAGAGGAAATAGCATTGAGGTTTTAAATTTGATGAAAATTTCAACATGTGATAGGTTGTCTAGTGTAGTATTTCTCAACATTTCTGGTATTGCAACACACTTTTCCATGGTATTGCCTTCACAACCATCCAAGGAGAGGTGGGGTCCCCCTTGGTGAAACAAGCATGGTTGTCATAACAGGGAGTCAAGTGAGCCTCCGCGACCTACTACAATTATAAACAATAGCAAATTGCAAACCACTGGCATTAGCCCATGGCCAACCCAGTGGTTAAGAAACTCTGGTCTAGGGTGTTATTAATTTTTCCATTGTATTAAGAAGTGACATATAATAGTTTCTTGGAGGCTTCATATGTTATCTGACCTGAAGTAGCGGTAATTTCTCTCTGTGTCAGCAGTGATTGCATATAAGCACCTACACTATTGGATCCAACAAGTACATGTACAGACAGCTTAATGTTAAATAACAGAAGTAGAAAGAAAAAATTGTATATATGTATACTGCATAAATATATTGTGGAAAAGAAATATGACAGCCAGTCAGATAAAGTTTTGGGAACCACCCCATATAATGTCCAACAGACAGGTCAAAATAATTGCAGAAACAAGCAGGTTCAACTGAAAACATTAAAACATAAAAGGGGGTATTTATACAGAAACAGAAAATTAAAGGGGAGAAGTGACGCTTGTTTCCTGACTTCTGAGTGACGCTCATCAACGAGGGCTGAAAATACTCTTCAGCCATTTTGGCTCCACGATACATTGTTTATTTTTCTTCCTTGCTTCTGTGGAGAAAGAAAGAAAGGTCAGTACCCTTTTAACCCTCCGCTCTCACGCTCTACTTGTCGTGGGTTTGTTGACTGACTCCTAATCACGCGTGCATGACAATATACAGTATTGTGAAATAAAATGACTGGGCACACAACAAAGGTTTGGTACAGCCACCAGTATAGTTTTCCTGGCTGCAAAGGCTTTAAGTTTTAGTACAATGTGTTGAGATTCAGCAAAGTAGAACTGCTCAAGTATGGGGAATGAGGGGTTTTATACTGGTTTCCAGAATACACACATATATATTTGTGGTTGCATTATTTGTATAGTGTGTACTTAAATGTTTGTATTTAACTTGGTATATTTCTTGGCTACTGGTACTCAAATTTCCTTAGTATTTTTGTGAAAGACACATTGACCTACATTCAATGTATGAAATGCTACTGTATATAAATAAAGTATAATTTATTATTATGATATTCACTTCAACCTCTAATGATGTCTAGTTATATAAGGCTTTGAGCTATTGGGGATCCCTCAATAAAAAAAAATGAAGCCATTTTGCAGGAAATAGCACTCTTATGATAAAGAGTAAAACAGTAGTGTCTTCAGCAAAAATAATAAGAGGGCTTGAAGCTTTATGTCATATCGACTGACACCATGGGTTCAGCCCTAATGAGATACAAAGGGACAAAGTTATCTCTTTCCCAAAACCAGATTGGGATTTTGTAATGATGGGGTGGGAGTG
>NW_024377506.1:0-6111 GCF_016835505.1 Polypterus senegalus
CTCCAACCGGCCGGACACAGGCCTGGGTGCGTGCTGAAGCGCGATGGTGCGGCCCTTGATGTACCTTGCGACGATGGACCGAGACCTGGCATTAAGTGGCGGACCACCCGCTACCTGCTGGGTCGTGAGTTCGCTCTGGTGACTGATCAGCTGCGCTTCAGTGGATGTCCCTGCACAAAGGTGAATCGCGGTCCAGGTGGTTCCTGAACTTACACCGTATAAGTTCACTGTCACTTATGGGGGGCACCCTTTCAGGCCAATGCGATGCCTCTCAGTATTCCGACCTCGGTTAGGTCCGCCGACCTGGCGGTCCTGGGCTAGGGGATCGTGTCACGCCGGCAGTAGGAGGCGCGGATTGATTCGACAGCACCGGAAACCACTCGCCCAGGAATGGTGGGGTATTAACTTTCTCCCTCTGCTCCTCATAGGAAAAAGCGTCCTGCACCATAGGATGGATGACGAGCAGTTACTTCCGCCCTTCCTCCGCCATCTTGCCTGACGTCATCCTTCATCCTCCCTTACGGTCCTTCCGACATTCCTCCACTTCCGGCTCCTCCCCAATAAAGGGCCCGGACCAGAGTGTGTACCTATGAACTGTTTAGTTTATGATTTTGACCTGTTTTATTGTCTGTACAATATACGGGCGGAAAACCCAACCCTTGCTACTGTCTCTCTCGGTCCTTTACAATACACTCACCTAAAGGATTATTAGGAACACCTGTTCAATTTCTCATTAATGCAATTATCTAATCAACCAATCATGCATGCTTGCTTCCAATGCATTTAGGTGTGGTCCTGGTCAAGACAATCTCCTGAACTCCAAACTGAATGTCAGAATGGGAAAGAAAGGTGATTTAAGCAATTTTGAGTGTGGCATGGTTGTTTAGTGGAGGCAGCGGTCTGAGTATTTCTACAATCTGCTCAGTTACTGGGATTTTCACGCAACCATTTCTAGGTTTACAAAGAATGGTGTGAAAAGGGAAAAACATCAGTATGCGGCAGTCCTGTGGGTAAAATGCCTTGTTGATGCTAGAGGTCAGAGGAGAATGGGCCGACTGATTCAAGCTGATAGAAGAGTAACTTTGACTGAAATAACCACTCGTTACAACCGAGGTATGCAGCAAAGCATTTGTGAACCACAACACGACAACCTTGAGCGGATGGCTACAACAGCAGAAGACCCCACGGTACCACTCATCTTCACTACAAATGGAAAAAGAGGCTACAATTTGCACGAGCTCACCAAATTGGACAGTTGAAGACTGGAAAAATGTTGCCCTGGTCTGATGAGTCTCATTTCTGTTGAGACATTCAAATGGTAGAGTCAGAATTTGCGTAAACAGAATGAGAACATGGATCCATCATGCCTTGTTGCCACTGTGCAGGCTGTGGTGGTGGTGTAATGGTGTGGGGATGTTTTCTTGGACACTTTAGGCCCCTTAGTGCCAATTGGGCATTGTTTAAATGCCACGGGCTACCTGAGCATTGTTTCTGACCATGTCCATCCCTTCATGACCACCATGTCCCATCCTCTGATGCTACTTCCAGCAGGATAATCACCATGTCACAAAGCTCAATCATTTCAAATTGGTTTCTTGAACATGACAATGATTTCACTGTACTAAAATGGCCCCACAGTCACCAGATCTCAACCGCAATAGAGCATCTTTGGGATGTGGTGGAACAGGAGCTTCGTGCCCTGGATGTGCATCCCACAAATCTCCATCAACTGCAAGATGCTATCCTATTAATATGGGCCAACATTTCTAAAGAATGCTTTCAGCACCTTGTTGAATCAATGCCACTAGAATTAAGGCAGTTCTGAAGGCAAAAGGGGGTCAAACACCGTATTAGTATGGTGCTCCTAATAATCCTTTGGTGAGTGTATATATATACACAGGGTGGTCCAGATCTAATTATGCAGATCCAGATCGTCTGGATGACTTTGATTTATGCGTGACAATTCCAGTTAAGCGCGAAGGCGATTCTTCATGTCATCAGTTAGCACACTTCTCAATGGTCCAGGATTTTTCAGGTGATTTTCTATGTAATAAACTTAATAAGTTATAGCGTAATGAAAATTGCATAATTAGATCTGGACCACCTATACTATATTAGTGCCTTAAAATGAGGTTGTGCTGTCAACCCTTTTTCTTTCACAGCAGTAACGATTCTCCAATTCAGGCCTGAACACTTTATAATCCTCTCGATTCAAAGTTGGTCATTTTATCTCTGATTCTTCTTTAATTAGTTGGCCACCACCTTCTATTTTTGTTCTGTATTCAGAAAAGCACAGTCTCATTTTTACAGTGATAAAGACGTTTAGAAATATGTCGTTTAGCACTAGTTTTAAATGCTCAAAACAAATTATAAACCATTAAAAAGATGGGTCTAGTGATAAATGCTGAATGGACAAGGACCCTACAGGCAGACTGAGGTCACCTAAGCCTTTAAAGAGTCCGAGCCATTAACAATACAACTAGTGCCTACAAACATCACTGAAAGATCGTATAAAACAACTCTTAGTTATGTACAACAGAGAGGAGGTTTGGGACCTTTCTCTTCATGGTGGTGTGCCATAGCCACATGTTGATCTAGGGGATGGATCAAGTATGTAATTTGTCTCTTTGGACTGGATGGCCAATGCTTTTGCTCTGGGAAGCTTTGGTGAATGTCACACAGCTCCACACTGCCTTTTGGAAACCATCTTTTCAGAAAACATACCTTGTTTTGAACTTTTTATGAGATCCACTGCTATATGAAGTCTTGGCTCAGTAAAAGTCACTGCTACTGAAATGAATAATGTCTTACAAAATACCATGGACAGTGATTTAAGTCAACCCTTTCCGTTACAGAACAGCAATTCTGATGATGGCTACTGTGTGGTTAAACTCTGGTGGTGCTTCCCTGCATCTGAAGAATTACTGGGCTGTGAAGGCACTTTTAAGCCATCCTGGAGATGTTCTCCTTGGTTTTGTCTGAAATAAACCTTGATTGCCAAAAAATGGTGTCTTGGTGTTATTCATTGCAACACTGAGGACCAAAATGCTACAATGAGTAGTTTGACACTTTCACATTCTCTTACATTTAGCCATATCCTGGAGGAGGGGTGTTAGATGTTCAATCAAAAAGTTAATTATGACATCCTGTCTTTCAATTAGCAATGGTTCAAAGATTGGTTTGTCTTATTAAGCTGTTACCTTAGGCTATTCCATTTCTTCATGGTATGTTTTCTCTGCTTGTCTGTCTGTGCCATTCCTTACAATTTGGGGTCAAAAACCAAAGCATGTGCTAGGACAGATCACTAACAACTTCTATGTTTTGCCACTCTGGTGTCCACCAGGAACAGAGCCTCCAGTAACTTACATTTGTCTTGCCATCATCTGTCCTCACTTCCTTGGCATGAGCAAAAGGTCAAAGTACTGGAGCTGTAGTCATTCACAGAGCTCCAGGATTTGACAGTTGGACCCAAATTCTTTTAAGATGGTCAAATTCATAGCCAGTTAGCTCTGATGACCCTTCTTTGAGGTTACAATTCATTTTCTGTATTTGCCTCCCAGCATCTTTATAATGTGCTCTGTATGTCTTTTCAGAAGCTTCAGTTTCATCCAAGCTGGCTCCTACCAATGATTGACAGAACTTATGTGGACTGTCTCGGAAAAGTCTTGAATCACTTCTCTTGTGTTCTCAGGCAGGATGTTTTTGCTGTTGTGAACTTCAGCTCATTTTGTGGTTTTGTGTTAATATTGCGATTTCACTTGTTGCATACGGATGGCCACTTTATAAGATCGGACTACTTCAATTTAGGCTTTAATGAGCGTAACCTCTTGTTGCATAGAGGTTTCTTGACTTTCATTTCCTTTGTGCTTTCACTTCAGAGTCATGAACTTTATTGTCTGGCAAAATCCTATATTTGTCTCCAGTTGCTTGTAGAGATGATGATGGTAATTGGAGTACCATCCAGAGCGGCTTTGTTCCACCGATTAGCTATGTGGATTATGTCTACTTGTTTCTTTTGAGGTTGAATTCTCCAAAATGGCTGCTGTGAACTTCACTCTTTAGTCACAATTCTTTTATAGGGATATTGACTCACAGGGTGTCTAGATGGATATGTGAAAGTTCCTTTTAATGAGTTATATGGATCCCAGAAACTGGTACCGCGTGTGGTGGTTTGCTCCAGAATGTATAGCTCTGACTGCATTTCCATTATTTGATTTTGTCTCTCCATTCTTCTTACTGAGTAATCACTGGAGACTGAAACATTCTTTCTTTTGTTCTCTTTAAAAACAATGTCCAATTTTCTGACAGTTATTTTTCTACCCATTGGAAATGGTGTGAACATTATCTCCTCATTGCATGTCTCTCTGATGCTGATAGGTGTCCAGATTTTACAGTCAATAGATTTAGCTAACCCGTCACACCTTTTGGTATATAATCCTTCAGAGTACAATCCAGTTACTCTCAGTGTGAATTCCTGGGTTTCTCAAACTACCCTCAGTACAGAATTGTAACCTAGTCTGATCTGCAACACCCTTCTCTTTAAAGCAAATTTCTGTAAGACTCTGTAGACTCTTCTTGTCAGAGACCCTTCACCTCACTGAGAACAGGAAGTTGATTTTCTTCAGTGTGAACTTTAGGTGTCTCTGAAGTTTGCCCTTGTCAAAAGAAAACTGCTGGCCACATTCAGAACAGCAATATGGCTTCTCTCCAGTGTGAATTCTACAATGTCTCGAAGTGAGCCCTTGTCAGAAAATCCCTTGCCACATTGAACACGGTATAGCTTCTCTCTGTGTGAATTCTGGGTGATCGGAAGATGGCTGATTTGTGAGGTCGCCTACACAGTCTGCACAGCTAGGCTTCTCCCCAGTGTGATTAGCATGTGCACTTGAGGACTGCTACTCAGAAGTAAGCTTGTCACATTCGGTACAACAGTATGGCCTTTCATCAGTGTAGATTCTTCTGTGCGTTTTAAGATGGCTACTTTGTGAGAACTGTTTTCCACATTCAGAACAGGAATATGGCTTCTCTCCAGTATGAATTCGCATGTGTACCTGAAGAGTGCTACTGTCAGAAAATTGTTTGCCACATTTACAACAACAATATAGGCTTTTCTTCAGTGTGAATCCTCATATGCTTTTTAAGATGACTCAGTTGTGAGAATCGTTTCCCACATTCTGTACAGCAATCGGCTTCTCTCAGTGTGAATTCTTATGTGGATATGAAGGCAGCTCTTTTCAGAGAATCGCTTGCCCATTTAGAACAACCATATGGCTTCTCTTCAGTGTGAATTAGCGTGTGCCTTTTATAATGACTACTTTGCGAAAATCTTTTTCCACATTCAAAACAACAGTATGGCTTCTCACCCGTGTGGATTCTTATATGGGTTCTGAAGATCATTACTATAAGAGAATCGTTTGCCACATTCAGAACAGCAATAGGTCTCTCACCAGTATGAGCTCTTGTGTATTTGAAGATAGCCATCTGAGCAAATTTCATTCACAGTCAGGACAAGAATATGGCTTCACTTCATTGTGTACTCTCTTGTGGTTCTGAAGTTGGGCTGCTTTTAGAAGCATTTTCCACATTCAGGACAGCTGTGTGGTGTCTGGTTGGAATGGTTCTGTTGATTACCCTTGCCCTAAATTTGCACTTGAAACTTTTTCCCTGCCCTTGGGAGACTTGCAGAACCTCTGAATCGGAATTGCACTCTTTTTGAGTGTTAGTAGCATCAATCCTTATCAGTTTCACAACAGGGAGAGAGGTAAGGTGCACAGACTCCGGTGTCAGAAAGGTGGTGTGACTTGTCACCATAGGAAGTCTGTTCTAGTCTTCCTGAAGGAAGTCTGGATAAAGAAAGGTGTGGAGAAACTGCAGCTTTCTTGGACATCTGAAAGACACAAAATTAATTTTAGAAAAATCGACTAAAACAAAACAAACCAAATTCACACCAATGCTCTAAGCCAATACTAATTTTATTTGGGTGGTGACAGTAGCTACTTTTCTGCTTCACAGAAAAATCTTAAGAACAAAGAAATTGAATGCATTAAGGTGACAGAGAACTAAACAAAATGTGGACGATGTTTGTTCTTCTGCATTTTTAAGAAAAATTTT
>NW_024377507.1:0-8134 GCF_016835505.1 Polypterus senegalus
CATGTTACAGGCAGCATAACGTTCTCCAGACCCTTTCAATTCTGTCAAATGTGCTCAGGGTGAACCTGCTCTCATCTGTGAAAAGCACTGGGTACCAGTGGTGAACCTGCCAATTCAGGTATACTATGGCAAATGCCAGTCGAGCTCCATGGTGCTGGGCAGTGAGCACAGGGCCCACTAGAGGACATTAGGCCCTCAGGCTACCCTCATGAAGTCTGTTTCTGATTGTTTGTTCAGAGACATTCACACCAGTGGCCTGCTGGAGGTCATCTTGTTTGGGCTCTGGTAGTGCTCATCCTGTTTCTCTTTGCCCAAAGGAGCAGATACTGGTCTTGCTGATGGGTTAAGGAGCTTCTACGGCCATATCCAGCTCTCCTAGAGTAACTGCATGTCTCCTGGAATCTCCTCCATGCCCTTGAGACTGTGCTGGGAGACACACACCCCTTCTGGCAATGGCACGTATTGATGTGTCATCCTGGAGAAGTTGGACTACCTGTGTACCTCTGTAGGGTCCAAGTATCACCTCATGCTACCAGTAGTGACACTGATCATAGCCAAATGCAAAACGAGTGAAAAAACAGATGAGGAGGGAAAAATGTCAATGGCCTTCACCCGTTAAACCATTCCTGGTTAACAACCTCTCTGCTACTTAACTGACCAGACCAATAGCCCAGAAGTTTCATTGACTTGATGTGATACTCTGATTAAAAAGCAGTTTATATAAGACGGTCTTGTTCGTAGTTACTAGATGTAGTATCTGATCCTGAAGAGTGCTATGTCATGGTGATGGGTAATTTATTCAATTCTAAAGTAATGTTGATAAATACTATATATAGGCACCTAATGTGGATGACAGAGGTTTTATCCAAAATGTATTTGGATCAATTTCCAGAATGAGCACTTTAAAAAAATGAATGATTGAAGATTTTAACTGTATTTTAAATCCATACCTGGATAGATCATCAACTACAGTGGTGATAACATCTAATACCACAATGACAATCACACACCTTGTAAAGGGTCATTATTCATCAGACCCATGGAGATTATATTCAAACTAAAGAGAATATTCCTTCTTCTCACCAGTACATCATAGTTACTCAATAATTTATGATTTCATCATTGATAAGAATTTATTGGCCACTATCAAATCTTCTAATTATGGTGTTATGTGTGATGGTGCCGATCAGAGCAGCCACGGTTGTTTGGTCGCTGCTTATGTGTTTGTTGCTTTTGACTGTTAACTTTGCCTTTTCCAACAATATGAGGATTACTCAACACGAGATTGACTGCTATCTATTGGGATTGTACTTCATTTATCCTCAATGATCAAGGACATTTACATACGGATTTACCACTTATGATCCCTGTGACTGCAGACTCGAACTCCCATCCAGGTAACTCGCACCTGAAGCACGCAGGGTCTCTCGTGCGGTTCAGGAGATGCGCTTTTCGAGTGTACCTTCCCAATCTAGTTTTATCTAATGTCAGATCACTGGCGAACACAATAGATGAACTAGATGAATCAAGTAAGGATTATTTTCTTTCTTCAGTGTATTGCTTTGTGGAGCTTAATGCATTGATTCCCGACTCTGCGTTAGAACTGCCGGGGTTTCTGATTTATAGAGGGGTAGAGTTGCTGATCATTGCAACTCAGCCACAGAAGAGGCACAAACCAGTGTGTTTCTTCGTGCCAGTCCCAAGGCCGGATAAATGGGGAGGGTTACGTCAGAAAAGGCACAAAGTGTAAAATTTTGCCAAATCAATATGTGGGCAACAAGACAGATTTCTATACCAGATTGGTCGAGCCCCGGGTTAACAATGGCCGCCACCAGTACTGTTAGCCAACAGGGTGCTGGTGGAAATTGGGCTACTATTGGCCAAAGAAGAAGAAGAAGGAGAAGAAGAGGGTGGAGACGTGTCCGGAGGCAGAAAGAGAGGATGAAGGTAAAGAGAGTGGAACTGAGTGTAGGAACTTTGAATACTGGCAGTATGACTGGTAAGGGGAGAGAGTTAGCCGATATGATGGAGAGAAGGAAGGTTGATGTATTATGCGTGCAAGAGACTAATTGGAAGATGGTTGGGAGACAAAGTTAGAGAGGCGAGATTGCGTTGGTTTGGACATGTGCAGAGGAGAGATGCTGGGTATATTGGGAGAAGGATGTTAAGGATAGAGCTGCCAGGGAAGAGGAAAAGAGGAAGGCCTAAGATGAGGTTTATGGATGTGGTGAGAGAGGACATGCAGGTGACGGGTGTTACAGAACAAGATGCAGAGTACAGAAAGATATTGAAGAAGATGATCTGCTGTGGCGACCTCTAACAGGAGCAGCTGAATGAAGAAGAAGAAGAAGAAGAAGATACTCTCAAAAGTTTCAGCCAGAAGGACAGGAATGGTGCTTTCTTCTGTAATGTTGCAAGAGTAAACTTGATTTATTAAAGGCAGGCACTTATCTTCAATCCTTCGATGTTTATTTAATGTAATATACTCTCCCTTAAAAATCTAACACACAAGAGATCTTATTATTTTTGGATGCAGAAAAACCTTTGATAGAGTTGAATGAAACTACAGTATCTATTCAGCACATTGCACAAATCTGGGTTTGGCCCAAACATATGGCCATGAATAAAATTATTTTATACCAGTCCAGAGGCCTCAGTTCATATTAACAACCTGAACTAAGACTATTTCAAACTGGAGCATTGTTTTCGACAAGGGTGTCACCATGGCTTTTCACAATAATCATTGAACCAGCGGCTATTCAATTTCAAAATACATCAGAGATAAAGAGGATTATCAGAGAAGACCTTGAACAGAAAATATCACTATACACAGAGGATATAGCACTCTAAATATCAGAATTAGTCCTTAACAGGTCAGATCAGGTTGGGGAGCATGCACTCTTACAGCATGTTGGCATACCCACCACACAACAAGCCACTCGGGATCCTGGTTGGCAACCCCACAGACAGACATGTGGTTCAGTCCCAACCCCCAGGAAATGACCACCTCGGGTCCCCAGCAGTGAGGGTCCTGTGAGCTGGATCACCCTTGGGGAAATGCGCCCCATGGCCATAGTGACGTAATTGACGCTCCCTCATAGTCCAGGTAATGTGTCTCATTTGGGACTCCATCATCAACCGCTATAGAAAAGTATATTCTTAAAGTTCATGATTTGCATATATTCAAAGAGAATCATGAGCATACAGTATATGAAAATAAGTATTATATCAGTGCACGTTAATATATTAAGGGTTAAATCACAAAAAGCCCTGTGCCTGTATATTTTTAATTTTTCTTAGCAAGCTACAAACCACCAATATTTCATAAGTCAAGATTGGGTATGCAGAGAGGGGCTGACAGGCAAACCTTCCCCACTTCTATGTAGTGAATGTGAGCTGAGGACTGGAAGTAATGGTGGCAGGTACTGGACAGGTGGAAGGTGGGGAGAGGGCCTGTCAGGTGGGCATGATTGATAGAACAGAGTACTACACTCGTTAGGACAGCAAATATTGGTGGAGCTAATTAGAGGCAGGACCAAGGCCATGGGATGCTGGGAGTCAGATGAGGGTGACAAATGAGCTAAGTGAGGTAAGCTCTTGATAAGGACTGTGATAAAACTGAGATGGTCCAAGTGCTCAATTCACCTGAACTGAGTCTGTGTGTGCATTGCACAATAAAGCTTGATTCAACTGTCTGTCCCGAGACTCCAAGTGCCTTCTTTGCGCTTAGGGTGCCCATCTCTGCTTCGACAGCACTTGTTCGACACAAAGTCAAACCAGCAGTACCCAAGGATTCTCCAAAGAGACACAGTACTGAAGGAGTCCAGTCTTCATCTCAGGTCACTGGATAGCATGCATGTCTCGTAACCATATAGGACTCTAAGGACTTGGACCTTCGTCCTTTTGCATAGATATCAAGAGCACCACACACCCCTTTCCAGTGACCTCATGACCCCCCATGCTCTCCCAATCCATCCACTGACTTCATAGGAAGGAGTCACCAGAGACATGAATGTCACTGCCAAGATAAGTAAGCCTCTTGACAGGGTCGACACTCTCTCCACTAACAGACACACTGCTGATGGCTGTGCCCAAGAGGTCATTAAAGGCCTGGATCTTGGTTTTAATCCAAGACACTTAGAAGCCCAGACACTCAGACTCCTCGCTCAGTCTTTCGAGAGCCCCGATCAGAGCTTCTATTGACACTGTGAAGATCACAGCATTTTAGCCAAAGTCAAGATCAGTGAATCTTTCTTCACCAACAGATGCCCCACAGCCGCTGGACCCCATGACTGCCTAATACATGCAAGCGTTAAAAAAAATGGAAGTTGTTGCCCCACGTGCAACTAAACCGTTTTTTCTGACCCCAGCTGACACACTGTATATGTCCTGTCTGTGGGCGCCACAGTATCCTTTCAGCCAACTGGAATAGTTGGCGTGGGAAGTAAGCTTGCAGTATGCAGCCAAGGCCACCGAGAGTTAAGAATTTCAACTCACCTTTCGGACTTTGATGTGGGATACTGTCCTTCCAGAGGTTATGTATCCTTTATCATGAGCTTCAAGCAAAGTGAAAGTAGCAAACCGAGAAGTGCCGTTGACGTACCTTTGCGTAAAAGTAATCGATCAGTTCAATCGCATCACAGCAGCAATAGATCCAGTGTACGTAGAGCTTTAAGTCGAGTCTCTTCTTCCCTTCAAGACTCACAATCAGCAACAGTAAGTGAGGAAAGGAAACATGCTGAACTGGAGGAGATCAAGTGGCAGATTGAGGAGGATGAGAGAGCCGACAAGTTAATGAGCCAGCTTAATGACCAAGCGCACAACAAACTTCACAAAAGACAGAGCATAATGCAAAGGCTTTCTAGACAGTGGCGTCTTAGACACGCTGAAAGGGTCTTGCAGGAGGCTTGTTTGATATCGGCCTGTCTTAAACAGAACGGGAATGAAGAACGTTTATCTTTGCATGAGTGTCAGTCTGCTGTTTTTTCCCTTGGAGTAAATGTGGACGCTCAAGTGGCAGTTTTTTATCCACCAGACCCTGAACATTGCAGTACAGGTGGAATAATTACCAGTCCAGAAGTGACACCTCCTGATATTCCCTCAAAGGATGAGGGTGTAAAACTGCAGAGTGATGGCATATCATGGATTCCTACACCCACTACAACAAAGTTTGTTCAAAGAACACCATATATTGCACCAAAGAACAGTAAATATTATTTTATTATACTACTATATGCCCTTAAGTGACAAACTGCAGCAGAAGCATCAAACTGGAGCAACATCCATCTTGAACTTGAATGCATCCCCATATGGGGTGGCTCACTTCCCAGATATCAAACTAAATAGACCCGATTCAGACAGTAAGAGACCTTATTCTCATCAGCTGGATTTGCAGCAGAACACCGCATCTTCACTGTTTCATCATCCAGTGCACACAGCACCAACTATAGCCATCTGTGTATTTTCCTGTAGCAAATAAAATGGATTTATTAATTGCCTCATCACATTGCGTTCCAAAGCCAACCCTGCCTTACTTTGAGAGTGGTAAGGAAAGTGACTTTGCTCTTCTTATGATGGCACTTGGCAGTATTATTAATAACCATGCACACCTTGCTGAACAGTATAAGTATCAAGTGTTACTTGGGCAGCTTAAACTACCAAGTGCATACAAAGTAGTCAAAGCATGCATGCATGGCACATACCCATACACAGCAGCATTAAGTATGGACAGCCTCGTCAACTTCGTCAGAGTGAAATAGGAGTGCCAATGTATACGCCTCTTATTAAAACAGGAAACGCTGAGGCATTTGATAAACTGATCCCTCAATCCACTCACTTGTTGTAATGTTGAAAAGGAGTATGAACTGAAATGTGGCTCGCATGTCGATCGGCTTCTGTGCAAACTACCTCCTAGTCTTCGAGACAGATTTCTTGAGTACTGCATAGCACATGGCGTATTGACCAGGAATGCTGACACAACTTACACCCTGCAGAACCGCTCCATCTGGTTTCCGAATCTCAGAACGAGCTGCTCTCGTTTACCAAGGTGAGGTCATGAAGTCAGAGAGAACACAACCTCTTACATCAAGAAGAAAGAAACTCCCCCAACCGCAGTGCATTATTGTGCTGAAGCAGGACCAGCTGAAACAGTGACATGCCCTACAAAGACAAAAGGTAAATCAAAGGCTATGCCATTCTGCCCACACCAGGACTTTGAAAACCTTTCCTTAATATGTGTGCATAATTCAAGAAGTTAAGTACTGACAAAGTTATAAAATGGATTAAAGACAATGACCACTGTTGGAAATGTGCACGTTCATGTACAGCCATGCCCAAAAGTTTTGAGAATGACACAAATATTCATTTTCACAAAGTTTGCTGCTTCAGTGTTTTTAGATCTTTTTGCCAGATGCTTCTATGGTATACTGAAGTATTATTACAAGCATTTCATAAGTTGCAAAGGCTTTTATTGACGATTACATTATGTTTATGCAATGTTGGCCCTTCTTTTTCAAGACCTCTGCAATTCGCCCTGGCAATGCTGTCACTCAAGTTCTGGGCCAAATCCTGACTGATGGCATCCCCTTCTTGCATAATCAATGCTTGGAGTTTTGTCAGAATTTGTGGGCTTTTGTTTGTCCACCTGCCTCTTGAGGATTGACCACAAATTCTTAATGGGATTAAAGTCTGGGGAGTTTCCTGGTCATGGACCCAAAATTTCAATGTTTTGTTCCCCGAGCCACTTATGGTAGTTATCATTTTTGCCTTATGGCCCGGTGCTTCAACATGCTGGAAAAGGCGCTGTTTGTCACCAATCTGTTCTTGGATGGTTGGGAGGATGTTTTGGTACCATTCTTTATTCATGGTTTACATGGTGCAACCCTGGATGGATAGATGGATTGAATAATTTAACATGTTCTACAAAGATATTTTAATGTTCCTTAAAGGTTTTGAAGAATCAGCGTTCTAACCTTATAGATGGCTTGACATTTATTACAGAGCTTGTGTGGCGATTGGTTACTTGGAAAAAGAAAAGGAAGGACAGGAATTGGGGGTTAGTATGTTTTAAAGAGACAGTACTGCTACATTAATATATTTCTTCAAGGGTCGTGCATCTTGCAGGAGGCAGGAACAATCTCTGGACAGGGCGCCAGCTCATTGCTAATACTGAACCACCATGAGCCCATGTTTAATAACATGCTTTAATTCCTATCAATGTAAATGATATCAAGTTGTACCGATCCCTGAGCCAGGACAATTATAATATGCACTGCTGTCCTAGAGATGGCAGCACAGAGAAAGAAAAAAAAATAAAGAAATGATCCGGGATGCGAGCGACCAACACTACTTCCCCACTACACCACCACAAGTACAGAAACACACCGCGAAGGTAAAGTTGAGTCATTATTATTATTAACTAGTAAATAAGGCATTGGACACAACAAACAAACCCCTGTATACCATAATACTGTACTTCAGCACTTCGCTTTCTCCACACGAATCACGAAACAAAACAATTAACAACATACACCACTAACACACAAATGAGAAAAACAAATTAATGAAACCCAGAGTCCTTTAAATTATTATTATTAGTAGTATTATTTACAGTCTGCAATGGCGAAGGATGCGCTGAGCCATATCTCCTGTCCTGGGAAACACACTGCTACTCAGCCCCTTATGCTGGCCCGTCAGGTCTTCTCCCAAAGGACAGGACCCCATTCATAAAAAAAATGAAAACTGATTCTGACAGAAATAATCCTGGGTTCACTTGACTTTTTCCGCAAGTTGAGTAGATTTCCCTTGTTGCTTTGGTGGCATCTGCTTCTTCTTTGGCTCCGCACTCTCTTCTCCTCCTTCACCTTTTTCCTGCCACACATTTACATAAGGTTGGCTCCTCTCCATACAGTTTGTTTGCTCCTCCAAGCCATGTACTCCCCTCTCCACGTCCCATTAGCCGGCCTTACATATTCAGCCATTCCACCCTTAACAGGAATGGGAAAGGGTGTAAAACTGCCAGTAACACCCACATATATATATAAGAGAACCGTTACAAAGTATACATCTTTAAATTGTTCAGAGAGCTGCAATATCAAAAATCTAATGGATTTTGTGTCCTTTCGGCGTAAGAGAA